>NC_057800.1:345574318-345791854 GCF_018294505.1 Triticum aestivum | reverse complement strand
AGAGAGAGAGAGAGAGAGAGAGAGAGAGAGAGAGAGAGAGAGAGTGGACATCGCCGTCTTGTTTAGATCTGGAGAGGGTGAGGGAGTGACAAAAGAGAGCAACCCTAGCAAACAAGTCCCGAAGCATATATCCCGAAGCTACAGCCTACACATACTACTGGTGAATTCCACAAAATGTATCCATTCGATCCGTTGAGGTTTGGTATGATAAGCGGTAGCGATTCACTTGGTGGAATAAATCAATGGCTAAAAAGTGTTCGGCGTCAGGATGGATGGCTAGTCTCAAGTTTAAAACTTGTTGTACTATAAAACTATAATACAATATATACATGCATGCATGCGCAATGCGCATCGTTTACATTGTAGAGTGATTTTGGTCAAGGAAAATAGGTCATGGAGTTCCCATCAACATTGTGCATGTACGAAAGCAGAAAGAAAATACTACAATACTATACTATAGTACTATATAGTGCACCCCATCTCTATCCTTCTCTTGGAGCATGTCAAGTACTGCTTCCCATGTGTCCCAAGGCATCACATGATTTTAGTAACAAATTGAACTTTGCATGTGCTATTCACGTACCCACGTACTACTAGTAGGTAGATAGAGAAGAGAAGACATGTATATAAAAGTCGATCAATAACCGCAACACCGCATTCAGGTCATACTTTGTATGACTCACATGTGGTCGCAGACCCTACATTAAGTGGACAACTAGATGTGTAAAATTATCACGTTAGCTGCCGCTTCATGTGCAAATGCGCTCCATCGTGGGTGTACCCGCGCATGTGCGAGAGGGGACGAGTGTGTGCGTGCACCTCTTCTCTTCGTCTCTCTTGCTCTCTCTCTCTCACTCGCTCGCTCTCTCTCTCTCTCTCTCTCTCTCTCTCATCTAGAGTACATTTTAGTGAAATCACAAGTCTTATAGCCTGCTTACTAGGCCTTATTAGACTGGCTCTAAAGTTACTCTCCACTATGAGTAGTCTAATGGCGGGTGGGCAGCAGGCGATGCCCTCAGTCGGTGCGCCACTTCATTGGCGGACGTAGTGAGAGGTCACATCGCCCTGACTTGCCATCAATGTGGAGCGGCGGGCTCAGCTGGCGCCGGGCGGGAAGCGCACGCGGGAGGGGGAGGGGTTTTTGGTGGGCCAGGAAGGTGAGAAGCCAGCTTCGGACCGGTCTGGACGGGGAAATATTAGGTGCCCCCATCCTTTTGGTGCTCCCATACTCCAAGTGATATTACTACTATGGTACAATAGTGTGGGCTACGTAGAGGGCGTAGTAAGCAAGCTTCTCATCGTTCTGCGAGTTGACAGGACACATCAAAGTAGTAGTTTTTTTAAACGTACATTAAAGTAGTAGTGTAGTCGTCTCCAAAGAGGGCCGACCATGTCCATGGCTCCCATCCCATCCCCTGCTCCATCATTGAGTACGTGCACAATTCACGTGCCATTGAAGAAACAAATTGCGTGCGTGCCATTGAAGAAAAAAATTAAAAAAAAACACGCCAACGCGTCATGGTCGAACTTCAATTTGTTCACACATGGTTCCCGACCCTCCACTAAGTGAACAACTACTACACGCGTCAAATTATCACGTGAGCTGCCTCTTCATCCAGAAAATGAGCTCCACCGTGTACCCGTGCATGTGTGTTAGGGAAAGAGGCAAAGAGTACGTGTGTTTGTGCTTGTGGGTGATTCATGCACGTACTCGGCCTATGTTGGTGATTGTTGGTGAGTCTCACTTATCTCTACTTATCTACATGTACATCTATATCTGCATCTATGTCTACACTACATCTACATCTACTATAGCGCAACAAGTTTTAAACATGAGACTAGCCATTTTATTTCCTGACACGACCTGGATGCTGGATGTCCCACGTGTCGGCAAAAGGAGGACGGACGATTTCTGATGACCGAGAAGGACCAAGGAACCGTGCGGTAGAGCGTCTGCACTCGGCCCCTCCCAATGCTAAATCATTAAATGAAGGATGTTGAGCTACAACAACTTAAGCACCAATGCATTAGTGGCTTTAGTTGTTAAACTTTTAAATGTGCTTGGCACCAGTGCATTGGAGGCTTTAGTTGCTAAACTTTTTAATGTGCTTAGAACCTCATATTAGCACCGGTGCATTTTACTAAACTTTTTAATGTTCTTGGCATCTCATGTTAGCACAGGTGCATTGGAGGCTTTAGTTGCTAAACTTTTTAGTACTACTTAGAATCAACCAAATCTTCTACACATTAAGACCAGAGGAGTAGGAAACACGGAAGCCTTGTGTAGTTTCCTACCCCTTCGGCCTCCGCGTGACACCTAGCTCTAGTAATCCACCAGCCCATATCGCTTCTCGCTCCTCGTCTCTCTCAAAGTGCGTCCAGTAGTCGATTTTGTCGTTGATTGAGGTTGGTTCGCTCACAATCGCTCCCACATGTTATACATATGCCAATAGCATTCTAAATCTAAACAGAATAGTGATATGACAATAGGAAGCACTTTCACCGGCGGACCAAACACGACAGGCGTGCCATGAGTGGGTCCAGTTTCTCGTAAGGTGACTTAGAGCATCCACAGTGTGTTGGTTTGCTGCCTCTAAGTCCCTAGAGGCTGGTGCTACACACTGCATGCGTGAGCCTCTAATAAGCAAAAAATGCTTAGCATTGACGCTTAGTATAGAGGCTACCTCCAACGTTTTGGTTTGAATAGAATAATCTACTTGGCCTACTTGTCATTGGAGAAAATAGTTCTAGCCATGCAAAGCGGATGTGAAGGATCTGTCTAGGGAAATAGTTGTTTATTAAACATGGGTCCACCTTAGAGGCTTGAAGCCATTTGCTATACACTAAGGCAGTTTTGCAATGAGCTCAGAGGCTAGACGTGGGTCCCCGCTTGGAGGCAAGCCCGCCTCCAAGCACTGTGGATGCCCTTATGCACCTCAACGTAGGAAGTAACTTGTTAAAATTTGGCACTTTTCCAGGCTCATTATGTGCATTCTATAGACATTTATTAGTCCAGATACATACATCAAAACCCAGTTACAGCTACACGGGTGTTGTGAGAGGGACGTGGATTGACGTTCGATAGCGGTGCATCCTACGATGCACACGCGCGATCCGCGTGCCTGGGGTTCCGGCCAATTACAACATAACCCAGTTGAGTGAGAACACACAGTTTCCAGAGGCAACGAAAATGAAATGTGTGTGATACTAAATGACCAAGATTGTAGGGGAATCCGAATTTCCTTCGTCGTTTGTCTAAAAAACACCGCACTGTATGGTTGTCCGGCCACTCCGCCCCAGAGCACACTGCTAAGGTTGGTCGTAATGGGAGTATCATAGCTAGCATCATGCATTCCAACTAGGCAATTTTGGTGAGGTGACATAGAATTAAATGAAGAAAGAGAGGGTTGAGTATCATATTATGATACCGTATCATAATAAATGCTATGCTTCTATGTGTCATGCATGTCAATAAATAAGTACTACATGATACTAATATATGATAATGTGCATTAGCGAGGTATTATCATACACTAGTATCATATGCATGATACTAATATATGATACTTCCCATTACAGCCAGCCTAAGGAAGCGATGGCGTCCCGCTGCGCTAAGTTCATGGGCCCGCGGCCGCACACCCACGTGAGTGGACCAAGAAGCTTTACATGTACATTGGTGAGTTTTATCTTAATTCTTGCAAGCAGAGATTTAATGCACCTTGAAATCTCAACATGTGATGGGAATTAATAAAAATGTGACTTATAAAACGGAAAAACAGAATTTTTGGTAACTAGTACTACAATATTTACAGTCTTATAGCCCGCTTACATCATTCCTATTGTACTTGCTCTAAAGCTCACCATCTAGTACTTCATAGGTTGGTTTCAATTTTTGAATTGAGCCCCGCAAACCCATACACTTGATGTTCTGCGTCTAGTGTCAATATTCGCTTGTACATATGGTTGCTTCGTCCGAGCCACTTTACTCTTGGAATATTGAAGTACGAGCGCATTGAACAAAGAGTGAAATGATGGTTGCTTCGTGCGAGCAACTTTTACTAGTAGTGTGGGAAAGGTGGGGCTCCGTGATTTGACTGCTCATTAGTTATTATTACTACGGCGCGACGAGCGGGGTGAATCTCGCTAGCGGTACATGGCACATGGACCCGGATTCTGGATGTCCCACATGTGGGCGAAAGGAAATTTGAATGATTTGTGGCATTGCTATGAAGCTTCCATGATATGTTTATATGTACACATAATTTTCAAGCATAATGAAATCGTGTTGTGATGCTATGAAGCTTTCAACTTTGGTTTCATGTGTCCACTTGCCTCCAAAGTTGTCTCCTTACAACATTCCATACAAAGGAAATTAACATGCATGCTAATGCATCTTAAAAAAGCATCAATATTTACATCACAATTGAATACAAAGTTGTGAGAACGTGTACAAATAAAGAAAAAGAAAAATTGAAAGATGATGTCCGTAGGCATGGTTCCATTTCCTGTCATTCATTGGTTGGCAGGCAACTAGTTTCACGCAGCTCTATGGAACTAAACAAGACATGTTAGCCAAGAAAGGATTCTATGGAGGACATGGACCATCCGATCATTTTGTGTAGTTCCACTAAAATCGAGCTGGGCATCCCTGTTTCCAAATATATTGAACATGTGTGATTACATTAATACTCACACCCGTAGTAGTTGATAAAACATACACACACAAGTAGAAGCCGCTCACCTTTGCAATCTCTCATAAAACTAACCACTTGTTGGAGAAGATTAGGCTCGGAGTTGGATGGGAAGGATAGTGATGACCCACAAATATAGGGGATCAATTGTAGTCCTTTCGCTAAGTAATAGTGTCGAACCCAATGAGGAGTAGAAGGAAATGACAAGTGGTTTTCAGCAAGGTATTATCTGCAAGTACTGAAATTGTAAGTTATGAGTAGTTTGATAGGAAGATAATTTGTAACGAGCAAGTAATTAGAATAGTAAAAAAAGTGCAGCAAGTTAGCCCAATCCTTTTGAGGCAAAGGACATGCCAAAACAGCCTCTTATGATATGCAAAGTGTTCTTGAGGGTACACGGGAATTTTATCTAGTCATTTTCATCATGTTGGTTTGATTTGTGTTCGCTACTTTGATAATTTGATATGTGGGTGGATCAGTGCTTAGGTGTTGTTCTTACTTGAAAAAACCTCCTACTTATGATTAACCCCCTCGCAAGCATCCGCAACTATGATAAAAGTGTTAAGAATAAATTCTAACCATAGCATTATACTTTTGGATCCAATCGGTCCCTTACGGAATAGCGCATAAACTAGGGTTTCAGATTCTGTCACTCTCGCAACCCATCATCTAATAACTACTCCACAAGGCATTCCCTTAGGCCCAAATAGGGTGAAGTGTCATATAGTCGACGTTCACATGACACCACTAAGGGAATCACAACATACATACCATCAAAATATCAAACACATATAAAATTCACATGATTACTTGCAACAAGATTTCTCCCGTGACCTCAAGAACAAAAGTAACTACTCACAAATGATAATCATGCTCAAGATAAGAGGCGTATTAAATAGCATATTGGATCTGAACATATAATCTTCCACCAAATAAACCATATAGTAATCAACTACAAGATGTAATCAACACTACTAGTCACCCACAAGTACCAATCTATAGTTCAAGTACAAAGATTGAACACAAGAGATGGACTAGGGTTTGAGAGGAGATGGTTCTATTGATGATGTTGATGGAGATTGCCCTCCCCAAGATGGGAGAGTTATTGGTGATGACGATGACGATGATTTCCCCCTCCGGGAGGGAAGTTCCCCCGGTGGAATCGCTCCGCCGGAGGGAAAAAGTGCTCCTTCCCAAGTTCCGCCTCGAGACGGCGGCGGTTCATCCCGAAAGTCCTCTCCTTATTTTTTTCTAGATAAAAATGACTTAAATACCAAAAGTTGAGCACCGGAGGTGGGCTGGGTTGAGCACAACCCACCAGGGCGCGCCATGGGGGCCAGGCGCGCCTTGGTGTCTTGTGCTCACCAGGTGGCCCCCTACGGTAGTTATTTGCTCCAGTATTTCGTATTTATTCCATAAAAATTCTGCGTGAAGTTTCAGCCCATTTGGAGTTGTGTAGAATAGGTAGCTTGACGTAGCTTTTTCAGGTCCAGATTTCCAGCTGCTGGAATTCTCCCTCTTTGTGAGTACCTTGCAAATTATGAGAGAAAAGGCATTACAATTACTCCAAAAAGCATTATTATGCATAAAAAATTATAAATAACAGTCAGTAAACATGACGCAAAATGGACGTATCAACTCCCCCAATCTTAGACCTCGCTTGTCCTCAAGCGAAAACCAAAATTGAAAAACATGTCCACATGCTTAGAGAGAGAGGTGTCGATAAAAACAAAATACTGACATAGAAGCATCATGTGAATTATTATAGCAGCAACAAACTTTAACATAGAACTTTTATCATAGAAATTTTATCATAGAACTTTTATCATAGACTTTTCATGAATAAGTAACAAATCATCAGAACATCGAAGTATAAAGCATAAACTCTATTGGAAACCAACAAACTATGTTCTCAGTCAACTTTGCAACTACAATTCATCATCTTTTCAGGAAGGGTCATGTATCAAAGCCTTTAGGCAAGTCCACATACTCAACCATCATATAGTCTTCTATGGTTGCTAACACTCCGCATACACATGAGAAAACCGTTTCAACCGGACACATAGAAAGATAGGGGCTTATAGTTCTGCCTCCCAACATATTCACCTCAAGGGTGATTTCAACAATAATAACTCATGCTACCCATATCCAACTGGATATATGTGCCTAGATCTTTCCTCACCACATGATGCTTGCCAAAAGAGAAAATAGAAAGGAATAGAAAGAGAACTTTGACTCTTGCATAAAAGTAAATACATAAAAGTAAAAGATAGGCCCTTCACAAAGGGAAGCAGAGGTTGCCATGCGCTTTTTGTTTGTATGCTCAATCCCTTAGTGTAAAAGAACGCCACGTTATATTGCCCCTTGTGATAGCAACCTTTATTATGCAGTCTATCGCTTTTATTCTTTGCCATCACAAGTTCGTACAACGCTCAAGTTTCTCTTACTCTAAATGATCTAACACTTTTAGAAGCAATTTTTATTGCCTTATTGCACCAATGACAACTTACTTGAAGGATCTTACTCAATCCTTAGGTAGGTATGGTGAACTCTTGAAAATAGGATTTGGGTTTAAGGGTTTTGGATGCACAAGTATTATCTCTACTTGGTGCGAAATTTTTTGCTAGCAAAGATGGGGGGCAAGCACCACATGTTGAAGGATCTATGACAATATAACTTCTATGTGAATATGAACAAACATAAATCATTACGCAGTCTTCCTTGTCCAATGTAAACAATTTTGGCATATAATATTTTGATGGGGGCTCACAATCACAAAAAGATTTCCAAGATAGTATATTTGCATGTGAATCTTCTCTTCCCTTATTAATTCTTTCATGAATTGCATCATTGACCAATGCTATATTTGTTAATCTTCAATTATGTTTTCTACTTATACTTTTCCTTATGTGGTGTAATTACTTACCATTAGATTAGCATATGATCTTTTTCATTTATTTACTTTCTTTTTTATTGAAACATGGAAGTAAAGAAAGTAAAACTCAAAATAAACTTTATTATATATCTCGCACATGATTACAAAGATATATCACTAAGCAAACTCTCGAAAAGAAAGGATCGAACTAAACTTTTATTCATCTAAAGCAAAAGATAACTATGGATCGAACTAAGATAAGTAAAGGCAAAAGATAGTGGAGGTGATATGATACCGGGGCACCTCCCCCAAGCTTGGCGAAAGCCAAGGGGAGAGCCCATACCCGATACTCAATTTTCTTTTGGTGATGAAGAAGGAGGTGGTGGTGATGAAGTAGCGATCTTATCCTTCATGGTCAAGAGATTCTCCAATCTATGGATGACGCTCCGAAGGATGATGATGTGCTCTTGCAACAGAATATTTTCATGGGTGAGATATTTATTTTCCACACGAACCGTTTTGATGACCCGAAAGGCTTCGAACTCGGTGGGGGTGAGATGATCATAGTAAGGTTTAAGGATATATTCTTCTTCCTCCTAAGCAGGCCAGGCCTTCTCAACCACCGGGGTTTGGTCTCCGGTAGCCTCCTTGCTCTTGTCCCCTTTGAAGGCTTCTACGGGCTCTTCTCTCTTCAGCTCGATCTTCATCAACCAAGCATCCTCTTCCACGTTGTTGGAGGAAGATGAAGACATGATGCCTGGCTTAACAGATCTGACCGAAAACAGCAAGAAAAGAAAACAGAAGATTTATATACGATACGGTGGTCAATAGGCTTGGGGAGTATATACAGATTTTTTTATCCTGGGAAACAAGCAAACGGAAGAAAAACGGAGTCTAGAAGGTACCCGAGGTGGGCACAAACCACCTGGGCGCGCCTGGCAAGCCAGGCGTGCCCTGGTGTCTTGTGCCCACCAGGGTCACCTTCTTGGTAGTTTCTTATTTTCCTAATTTTTTAAATATTCCAAAACTGACAGAAAATATTTTTGTGGATTTTTCAGAGTCTGTTTACTTATCGTATCACGTACCTCCTTTTTTCATGATTCTGGAGTGTTGCAGAAGGATTCTTTTATGTGTTCTTCCGGTGCCATAGTTTGGATAATATTGCTTTCAACATTAATGGGCATACCTGAGATATAATGTTTTATTCGTTGCCCATTAACAAACTTTGGGTTAGTACCTTCGGCATTATTTATTTTGATGGCTCTAGATCGATAAACCTCCTCGATAACATAGGGTCCTTCCCATTTGGAGAGAAGTTTTCCTGCAAAGAATCTGAAACGAGAGTTGTACAAAAAAGCATATTCTCCAACTTTGAACTCACGCTTTTGGATTATTTTATCATGCCATCTTTTATTCTTTGAATAACTTGGCACTTTCATAAGCTTGGGTTCTCCATTCATCTAATGAGCTAAAATCAAATAACCTCTTTTCACTGGCAAGTTTGAAATCATAGTTGAGTTCTTTAATTGCCCAATAAGCTTTATGTTCTAACTCAAGAGGCAAATGACAGGCTTTTCCATAAACCATTTTATAAGGAGACATACCCGTAGGATTTTTATATGTTGTTCTATAAGCCTAAAGTGCATCATCTAATTCCTTAGATCAATTCTTCTAGGACCTATTGATAGTCTTTTGCAAAATTAATTTTATTTCTCTATTGCTAAGTTCAACTTGACCACTAGACTGAGGATGATAGAATGATGCAATTCTATGGTTAACATCATACTTGGCAAGCATTTTACGGATATCACAATGAATAAAGTGTGAACCACCATCAAACATTAAATATCTAGGGACTCCAAACCTTGGGAAAATAACTTCCTTAAGCATTTTAATAGAGGTGTTGTGGTCAGCACTACTAGTTGGAATAGCTTCTACCCACTTACTAAGATAATCAACGGCAACCAAAATATGTGTATACCCATTAGAGGAAGTAAAAGGTTCAATGTAATCAAATCCCCAAACATCAAATGGTTCAACAGCAAGTGAATAATTCATAGGCATTTCTTGACGCTTACCGATATTACCTATTATTTGACATTCATCACAAGATGAGACAAGCTTACGAGCATCCTTGAAGAGAGTAGGCCAATAGAATCCAGATTGCAATACCTTTTGGGCAGTTCTGTCTCCCGCATGATGTCCTCCATAAGCTTCGGAGTGACATTTTCATAGGATTTTTCCCTGTTCATGCTAAGGTACAAACTCCTAATAATACCATCTACTCCTTCTTTATAAAGATGTCGGTCATCCCAAAAGTAATGTTTTAAATCACAGAAGAATTTTTTTCTTTTGTTGGTATGCAAAGCTAGGTGGTATGTATGTAGCAACAATATAATTAGCATAGTCAGCATACCAAGGTGTACAATTAGAAACATTTATTGCAGCTAATTGCTCATTAGGAAAACTATCATTAATAGGTTGTGGGTCATCAAGATTATTTTCAAGCCTAGACAAGGTATCAGCTACGGGGTTCTCCGCTCCTTTTCTATCAGTGATATGCAAATCAAACTCTTGTAGCAAGAGAACCCACCTAACGAGTCTAGGTTTAGAATCTTTCTTTTCCATAAGATATTTTATAGCAGCATGATCAGTGTGAACAATAACTTTAGAATCAACAATGTAAGATGTGAATTTATCACAAGCAAATACCGCTGCTAAGAATTCTTTTTCAGTAGTAGCATAATTTCATTGAGCACTATCTAGAGTTTTACTAGCATAATGAATAACATTCAGTTTCTTATCAACTCTTTGTCCCAGAACAACACCAACAGCATAATCACTAGCATCACACATAATTTCAAAAGGTAAGTTCCAATCAGGTGGTTGAACAATAGGAGCAGAAATTAAGGCTTTCTTGAGTGTTTCAAAGGCATCTAAACAATCATCATCAAAAACAAATGGAATATCCTTTTGCAAAAGATTTGTAAGAGGCCTAGAAATGTTAAAGAAGTCTTTAATAAACCTCCTATAAAAACCAGCATGACCAAGGAAACTATGAGTACCTTTGATATCTTTAGAACATGGCATTTTCTCAATTGCATCAACCTTAGCTTTGTCCACCTCAATACCTCTTTTAGAAATTTTATGGCCCAAAACAATACCTTCGTTAACCATAAAGTGGTTCTCCCAATTCAAGACAAGATTTGTTTGCTCGCATGTCTGCAAAACTCGATCAAGATTGCTCAAACAATCATCAAAAGACTTCCCATAAACATAAAGGTCATCCATGAAAACCTCAACAATCTTTTCACAAAAGTCAGATAATATAGCAGTCATACATCTTTGAAAGGTAGCAGGTGCATTGCATAAACCAAAAGGCATATGTCTATAAGCATAAGTTCCAAAAGGACAAGTAAAAGTTGACTTTTCTTGATCAGGTTGAGAAACATGTATTTGTAAAAAACAAGAATATCCATCAAGGAAGCAAAAATGTGTGTGCTTAGATAACCTTTCTAATATTTGATTAATAAAAGTTAGAAGGTAATGATCTTTTCTAGTTGCTTTGTTTAATTTTCTAAAATCAATTACCATTCTATAGCCTATGACAATTCTTTGTGGAATAAGTTCATTATTATCATTAGGAACAACAGTAATACCTCTTTTCTTAGGGACAGAATGAACAGGACTTACCCATCTACTATGAGCTATAGGATAGATTATACCTACTTCCAGAAGTTTTAATATTTTTGTTCTTACCACTTCTTTCATTTTCGGATTTAACCGAAGTTGGTGATCAACAATGGGTTTAGCATCAGGTTCCATATTAATCTTGTGCTGACATAGAGTGGGACTGATGCCCTTAAGATCATCTCCAATAGCAGCCCGGTGCTTCCTTAGAACTTTCAATAATCTTTCTTCTTCACGTTCTGAAAGGTTAGCACTAATAATAACAGGATAAATCTTTTTATGATCGATATAAGCATATTTCAAAGTGTCTGGCAATTGCTTTAATTCAAACACAGGATCACCTTTAGGTGGAGGAGGACCTCCTAGAGTTTCAATAGGCAAATTGTGTTCAAGCAGAGGACGTTGTTCAAAGAAAATCTTATCTATTTCATTTCTTTCATGCATATGCATATCATTTTCATGGTCTAGAAAATATTGTTCTAAAGGATCAGTAGGAGGCACAGCAATGGAAGCAAGACCAATAATTTCATCCTTACTAGGCAATTCTTTTTATGAGGTTTTCTATTAAACTTGGAGAAATTAAATTCATGAGATGCATCACCAAAGCTAACACCGACAGTTTGTTTCTCATAATCTATTTTAGCATTAACGGTGTTCAAGAAAGGTCTACCAAAGATAACGGGACAAAAGTCGTCTTGTGGGGAACCAAGAACAAGAAAATCAGTAGGGTATTTTACTTTCCCACACAAGACTTCAACATCTCTAACAATCCCAAGTGGTGTGATGGTGTCTCTACTAGCAAGTTTAATAGTAACATCTATGTCTTCTATTTCAGCGGGTGCTATGTCATTCATAATTTCTTGATATAAGGTAAAAGGAATAGCACTCATGCTAGCACCTATGTCACATAGACCATGATAACAGTGATCTCCTATCTTAACTGAGACAACAGGCACGCCAACAATAGGTCTATGTTTATCTTTTTCATTGGGTTTGGCAACATTTTTATTCATAGCGTTTGGAAATTCTAGCAGCTTGTCTCCTACCTTAACTGAGACAACAGGCACCCATTGCACCTCTCAAATCTTGTTTCATGAGCGGGAGAAAAAAGTTCTCAGAATGGGTCGAGATCTGTCGAGTGGCCTTGGTACATCACCGGTAGGCCGTCTGTCAAATTGTTTTCCATTTGGAGGTCGTTTGATGCCCCAACGGTTAACTGGGTAACCGTAAAAGCCCCTCTCTCTTTGCAGCCCAGCACCCCTCCAAAACAGCCCACTAGCCCATCTAAACCCCCTCCATGCTCTCTGATACGTCTCCAACATATCTATAATTTTTGATTGTCCCATGCTATTATATTATCTGTTTTGGATGTTTATGGGCTTTATTATACACTTTTATATTATTTTTGGGACTAACTATTAACCGGAGGCCCAGCCCAAATTGCTGTTTTCTTGCCTATTTCAGTGTTTCGAAGAAAAGGAATATCAAACGGAGTCCAAACGGAATGAAACCTTCGGGAGAGTTATTTTTGGAACGGAAGCAATCCAGGAGACTTGGAGTAGATGTCAGGGAAGCTTCGAGGTAGCCACGAGGCAGGGAGGCGTGCCTGCCCCCCTGGGCGCGCCCCCACCCTCGTGGGCCCCTCGTGGCTCCCCTGACTGACTTCTTTTGCCTATATATGTCCATATACCCTAATAACATCGGGGAATAGAATAGATCAGGAGTTCCGCCGCCAGAAGCCTCCGTAGCCACTAAAAACCAATCTAGACCCGTTCCGACTCCCTGTCGGAGGGGGAAATCCCTCTCCGGTGGCCATCTTCATCATCCTGGCGATCTCCATGATGAGGAGGAAGTAGTTCACCCTCGGGGCTGAGGGTATGTACCAATAGCTATGTGTTTGATCTCTCTCTTTCTTGTGTTCTTGATTCGGAACGATCTTGATGTATCGCGAGCTTTGCTATTATAGTTGGATCTTATGATGTTTCTCCCCCTCTACTCTCTTGTGATGAATTGAGTTTTCCCTTTGAAGTTATCTTGTCGGATTGAGTTTTAAGGATTTGAGAACACTTGATGTATGTCTTGCACATGCTTATCTATGGTGACAATGGGATATCATGTGATCCACTTGATGTATGTTTTGGTGATCAACTTGGGAGTTTCGTGACCTTGTGAACTTATGCAGAAGGGTTGGCACACGTTTTTGTCTTGACTCTCCGGTAGAAACTTTGGGGCCTCTTTGAAGTTCTTTGCGTTGGTTGAATAGATGAATCTGATTTTGTGTGATGCACATCGTATAATCATACCCACGGATACTTGAGGTGACATTGGAGTATCTAGGTGACATTAGGGTTTTGGTTGATTTGTGTCTTAAGGTGTTATTCTAGTACGAACTCTTGAATAGATCGATCCGAAAGAATAACTCTAAGGTGGTTTCGTACCCTACCATAATCTCTTCATTTGTTTTCAGCTATTAGTGACTTTGGAGTGACTCTTTGTTGCATGTTGAGGGATAGTTTTATGATCCAATTATGTTATTATTGTTGAGAGAACTTGCACTAGTGAAAGTATTAACCCTAGGCCTTGTTTCAACACATTGCAATACCGTTGGTGCTCACTTTTATCATTAGTTACCTTGCTGTTTTTATATTTTCAGATTACAAAAACATTTATCTACCATCCCTATTACACTTATATCGCCATCTCTTCGCCGAACTAGTGCACCTATACAATTTACCATTGTATTGGGTGTGTTGGGGACACAAGAGACTCTTTGTTATTTGGTTGCAGGGTTGCTTGAGAGAGACCATCTTCATCCTACGCCTCCCACGGATTGATGAACCTTAGGTCATCCACTTGAGGGAATTTTGCTACTGTCCTACAAACATCTGCACTTGGAGGGCCAACAACATCTAAAGAAGAAGGTTGTGTAGTAGACATCAAGCTCTTTTCTGGCACCGTTGCCGGGGAGGTGAGTTCTTGAAGGTATATCTTTAGATCTTGCAATCAAATCTTTTTGTTTCTTGTTTTATCACTAGTTTATTTTATATTTAAAAAAGTGGAATTGAGTTTGCCTCATACGCTTCATCTTTTTAATATCTTTCGTGAGAATGATGGAAAGGAAAATTGTGCTCAAATGCTAGAAGAAGAAGTCTATAAAATGTTTGGCACTAAATCTTTGAATGATGAGCATGATTGCAATGTTGTTAATATGAACTCCTTGAATATCCATAGTACTAATGATGATTGCACTAGTCATGACGAAAATGTCTCTTATAAGCATGTCAACTTTTGTGGAATACATAGATCTTGCAAGTACACACCAATTAGGGAAAATAGATTTTGCAATAGGCATAAGTATTTGGAAACTAAATGGTTGCAAGCGAGGCTAAATGTTTGTGCTAAAAATTTAAAATTTCTTCACCATACTTGTGAACTTTGCAATGAACATGGTCATCTAAATCTCCAATGCAAATTGTTTCATGATCGTATCATGTCCAAAAATTTTGATGATTTGATTTCCCTTGCACATCATAATGAACTTAGTTTGCTTTTGGTTTATGAAGAAATGAAACGTATAACTAAGCATATTCCAGAATATAACCTTGAGAAATTCCTCGATATTGATCTAGAAGAAATTTTTATGTATTGTGCGGTGAATTGCATTGAAAATCCTTATATTGCCAATTACATAAAGAAAATAAAACAAATAGAGGATGAAGAGAATACTAATGAAAGGGAAGAGGCTTCCCAATATCCTCCTATTATTTCTTATGATGAATCAAGTAACGAGGAGGAGTCTTCTATTCAACTAATCTCATTAATAAGGAGCTCCAAAAATAGGATTGAACCCACACATAATGTGAAGAAGAAAAAGAAAAGACGGAGAAGTAAAGGTAAAAATGTATCCCTCCCAAATGATGTTGCTCGTATTACTCATTGTGATGATGATAATTGCTATACTATTGGTGCTATCCATACTATTAATGATGAGAATGATTATGCTTATGATATGAAAAGGACCAAGCTTGGGGATGCTATGTTTGATGAGAATGATAAGTTTGAGAATATATTTGCTGCAATTAATTTTTGTCCCAAGCTTGGGGATGCTACGTTTGATGAAGATGATATTTTTAGTCTCCCAAGTTTTGATGAGCAAATTTATTATGATGATATCATGCCTCCTATTTATGATGGTTATATTGATGAAAGAGGGTTTGGAAGAGTGTCAACTTTAGGAAGTAATGATCCCACTATTTTGGAGGATGTTGAATATTATTTTGACAATTATGAAAGTGGATTTGGAGAGGTCGTGACTTTATTTAGTAATGATTCCACTATCTTGAAAGAGGTTTCAATCGATTATGATGAGAACAAAGTTGCTACTTATGATAATTATTGTGATGACACTTATGCTATAAAAGTAGTGATGATTATATTTATAAAACTTGTCATGATTATGATTACCCTTTTCCTGAACATTACTCTTTTAATGTGGAAACAATTTATAGTATTCGAGTTTCTTATGATACTCCCACTATTCTGAATAAGAAGAATTTTGCTTATGTGGAGAGTAGTAAATATTCTATGCTTGTAGATCATGAAAAGAATGCTTTATGTGATGGTTATATTGTTGAATTCATTCATGATTCTACTAAAATTATTATTAGGCGGGAACATATGATTGTAGGAATTGCAATAATATCAAGTTTCCTCTCTATGTGCTTAAAATCCGGAAGTTATGCTTGTTGTACCTTCCTATGCAAGTTGATTCTTGTTCCCATAAGTTGTTCTCTCACAAAATCCCTACGCATAGGAAGTGGTTTATACTTAAATGTGCTAGTCATATTCTTCATGATGCTCTCTTTATGTTACAATTCTTATCTTTTATGTGAGCATCATTGAAATCTTCATGCCTAGCTAGGGGCGTTAAATGATAGCGCTTGTTGGGAGGCAACCCAACTTTATTTATGTTCCTTGATTTATGTTCCTGTTTAGTAATAAATAATTTATCTAGCCTCTGTTATGATTGATTTTTTATGTTTTAATTAGTGTTTTTACCAAGTAGAACCTTTGGGAAGACTTGGGGAAAGTCTTTGCGATCTTGCTGTAAAAAACAGAAACTTTAGCGCTCACGAGATTTCCTGCTATAATTTTTGGGGTTCCAGAAGTATACGTTTGATCCAGATTACTACAAACTATTCTGTTTTTGACAGATTCTGTTTTCTATGTGTTGTCTGCTTATTTTGATGAATCTATGAGTAGTATCGGAGGGTATGAACCATAGATGAGTTGGAATATAGTAGATATTACACCAATATGAATTTAGAATGATTTCACAACAGTACCTAAGTGGTGATTTATTTTCTTATACTAAGGGAGCTTACGAGTTTTCTGTTAAGTTTTGTCTTGTGAAGTTCTCAAGTTTCGGGTAAAGATTCAATGGACTATGGAATAAGGAGTGGAAAGAGCCTAAGATTGGGGATGAAAAAGGCACCCTAAGGTAATATTCAAGGACAACCAAGAGCCTAAGCTTGGGGATGCCTCGGAAGGCATCCCCTCTTTCGTCTTCGTTCATAGGTAACTTTACTTGGAGCTATATTTTTATTCACCACATGATATGTGTTTTGCTTGGAGCGTCATTTTATTTTCTTTTGTTTTGCTTGCTGTTTTAATAAAATACCAAGATCTGAAATTCTTAAATGTTAGAGAGTCTTCATATAGTTACATAATTATTCGACTACTCATTGATCTTCACTTATATCTTTTTAGAGCACGACGGTGGTTTTATTCTGAAGAAATTGTTGAACTCTCATGCTTCACTTATATTATTTTGAGAGTCTTTAGAACAACATGGGAATTTGCTTTTAGGCATAATAAAAACTTTCATATAAGTGCATTGAATACTAAGAGAAGTTTGATACTTGATGATTGTTTTGAGATATGGAGATAGTGATATCAAAGTTGTGCGAGTTGAGTAGTTGTGAATTTGAGGAATACTTGTGTTGAAGTTTGCAAGTCCCGTAGCATGCACGCATGGTAAACGTTGTGTAACAAATTTGAAACATGAGGTGTAATTTGATTGTCTTCCTTATGAGTGGCGGTCGGGGACAAGCGATGGTCTTTTCCTACCAATCTATCCCCCTAGGAGCATGCACGTAATACTTGGTTTTTGATGACTTGTAGATTTTTGCAATAAGTATGTGAGTTCTTTATGACTAATGTTGAGTCCATGGATTATACGCACTCTCACCCTTCCACCATTGCTAGCCTCTTCGGTATCGTGCATTGCCCTTTCTCACCTTGAGAGTTGGTGCAAACTTCGCCGGTGCATCCAAACCCCGTGATACGATACGCTCTATCACACATAAACCTCCTTATATCTTCCTCAAAACAGCCACCATACCTACCTATTATGGCATTTCCATAGCCATTCCGAGATATATTGCCATGCAACTTTCCACCGTTCCATTTATTATGACATGCATCATCATTGTCATATTTCTTTGCATGATCATGTAGTTGACATCGTATTTGTGGCAAAGGCACTATTCATAATTTTTTTCATACATGTCACTCTTGATTCATCGCAATCCCGGTACACCGCCGGAGGCATTCATATAGAGTCATATCTTGTTCTAGTATCGAGTTGTAATCATTGAGTTGTAAATAAATAGAAGTGTGATGATCATCAGTAATAGAGCATTGTCCCATAAAAAAGAAAAAAAGAAAGGCCAAATAATTAAAAAAGGCCCCAAAAAAGGGGGGCGATCCTACTATCCTTTTTTCCACACTTGTGCTTCAAAGTAGCACCATGATCTTTATGATAGTGAGTCTCTTGTTTTGTCATTTTCATATACTAGTGGGATTTTTTCATTATAGAACTTGCCTTGTATATTCCAACAATGGGCCTCCTCAAGTGCCCTAGGTCTTCATGAGCAAGCAAGTTGGATGCACACCCACTTAGGTTCTTTTGTTGAGCTTTCATACATTTATAGCTCTAGTGCATCTGTTGCATGGCAATCCCTACTCCTTGCGTTGACATCAATTGATGGGTATCTCCCTAGCCCATTGATTAGCTGCGTCGATGTGAGACTTTCTCCTTTTTTGTCTTCTCCACATAACCCCCTTCATTATATTCTATTCCACCCATAGTGCTATATCCATGGCTCACGCTCATGTATTGCGTGAAAGTTGAAAAAAGTTTGAGATTACTAAAGTATGAAACAATTGCTTGGCTTGTCATCTGGGTTGTGCATGATGAGATCATTCTTGTGTGACGAAAATGGAGCATGACCAAACTATATGATTTTGTAGGGATGAACTTTCTTTGGCCGTGTTATTTTGAGAAGACATGATTGCTTAGTTAGTATGCTTGAAGTATTATTATTTTTATGTCAATATTAAACTTTTATCTTGAATCTTATGGATCTGAATATTCTTGCCACAATAAAGAGACTTACATGGATAAATATGTTAGGTAGCATTCCACATCAAAAATTCTCTTTTTATCATTTACCTACTCAAGGACGAGCAGGAATTAAGCTTGGGGATGCTTGATACGTCTCCAACGTATCTATAATTTTTTATTGTTCCATGCTATTATATTATCTGTTTTGGATGTTTATGGGCTTTATTATACACTTCTATATTATTTTTGGGACTAACCTATTAACCGGAGGCCCAGCCCAAATTGATGTTTTCTTGCCTATTTCAGTGTTTCGAAGAAAAGAAATATCAAACGGAGTCCAAATGGAATGAAACCTTCGGGGGAGTTATTTAGGGAATAGAAGCAATCCAGGAGACTTGGAGTAGACGTCAGGGAAGCTTCGAGGTGGCCACGAGGCAGGGAGGCGCGCCTGCCCCTGGGCGCGCCCCCACCCTCATGGGCCCCTCGTGGATCCCCTGACCGACTTCTTTCGCCTATATATGTCCATATATCCTAAAACATTGGGGAACAAAATAGATTGGGAGTTCCACCGCCAGAAGCCTCCGTAGCCACCGAAAATCAATCTAGACCCGTTCCGGCACCCTGCCGGAGGGGGGGGGGAATCCCTCTCCGGTGGCCATCTTGATCATCCCGGCACTCTCCATGACGAGGAGGGAGTAATTCACCCTCGGGGCTGAGGGTATGTACCAGTAGCTATGTGTTTGATATCTCTCTCTCTCTCTCTCTCTCTCGTGTTCTTGATTCGGAACGATCTTGATGTATCGCGAGCTTTGCTATTATAGTTGGATCTTATGATGTTTCTCCCCCTCTACTCTCTTGTGATGAATTGAGTTTTCCCTTTGAAGTTATCTTGTCGGATTGAGTCTTTAAGGATTTGAGAACACTTGATGTATGTCTTGCACGTGCTTATCTATGGTGACAATGGGATATCATGTGATCCACTTGATGTATGTTTTGGTGATCAACTTGCGAGTTCCGTGACCTCGTGAACTTATGCATAGGGGTTGGCACATGTTTTCGTCTTGACTCTCCGGTAGAAACTTTGGGGCACTCTTTGAAGTTCTTGTGTTGGTTGAATAGGTGAATCTGAGATTGTGTGATGCATATTGTATAATCATACCCACGGATACTTGATGTGACATTGGAGTATCTAGGTGACATTAGGGTTTTGGTTGATTTGTGTCTTAAGGTGTTATTCTAGTACAAACTCTTGAATAGATCAATCCGAAAGAATAACTTTGAGGTGGTTTCGTACCGTACCATAATCTCTTCGTTTGTTCTCTGCTATTAGTGACTTTGGAGTGACTCTTTGTTGCATGTTCAGGGATAGTTTTATGATCCCATTATGTTATTATTGTTGAGAGAACTTGCACTAGTGAAAGTATGAACCCTAGGCCTTGTTTCAACACATTGCAATACCGTTGGTGCTCACTTTTATCATTAGTTACATTGCTGTTTTTATATTTTCAGATTACAAAAACCTTTATCTACAACTCCTATTGCACTTGTATCACCATCTCTTCACCGAACTAGTGCACCTATACAATTTACCATTGTATTGGGTGTGTTGGGGACACAAGAGACTCTTTGTTATTTGGTTGCAGGGTTGCTTGAGAGAGACCATCTTCGTCCTACGCCTCCCACGGATTGATAAACCTTAGGTCATCCACTTGAGGGAAATTTGCTACTGTCCTACAAACCTCTGCACTTGGATGCTGATGACCCACAAGTTTAGGGGATCTATCGTAGTCCTTTCGATAAGTAAGAGTGTCGAACCCAACGAGGAGCAGAAGGAAATGATAAGCGGTTTTCAGCAAGTTATTCTCTGCAAGTACTGAAATAAGTGGTAACAGATAGTTTTGTGATAAGATAAATTGTAACGAGCAACAAGTAACAAAAGTAAATAAAGTGCAGCAAGGTGGCCCAATCCTTTTTGTAGCAAAGGACAAGCCGGAACAAACTCTTATAATAGGAAAAGCGCTCCCAAGAACACATGGGAATATCCTCAAGCTAGTTTTCATCATGTTCATATGATTCGCGTTCGATACTTTGATAATTTGATATGTGGGTGGACCGGTGCTTGGGTGCTGTTCTTACTTGAACAAGCATCCCACTTATGATTAACCTCTATTGCAAGCATCCGCAACTACAACAAAAGTATTAAGGTAAACCTAACCATAGCATGAAACATGTGGATCCAAATCAGCCCCTTACGAAGCAACACATAAACTAGGGTTTAAGCTTCTGTCACTCTAGCAACCCATCATCTACTTATTACTTCCCAATGCCTTCCTCTAGGCCCAAATAATGGTGAAGTGTTATGTAGTCAACGTTCACATAACACCACTAGAGGCTAGACAACATACATCTTATCAAAATATCAAACGAATACCAAATTCACATGACTACTAACAGCAAGACTTCTCCCTTGTCCTCAGGAACAAACGTAATTACTCACAAAGCATATTCATGTTCATAATCAGAGGGGTAATAATATGCATATAGGATCTGAACATATGATCTTCCACCAAATAAACCAACTAGCATCAACTACAAGGAGTAATCAACACTACTAGCAACCTACTAGCACCAATCCCGGACTTTGAGACAAGAATTGGATACAAGAGATGAACTAGGGTTTGGAGATGAGATGGTGCTGGTGAAGATGTTGATGGAGATTGCCCTCTCCCGATGAGAGGAGCGTTGGTGATGAAGATGGTGATGATTTCCCCCTCCCGGAGGGAAGTATCCCCGGCAGAACAGCTCTGCCAGAGCTCTAGATTGGTTCCGCCAAGGTTCCGCCTCGTGGCGGCGGAGTCTCGTCCCGAAAAGTTCCTTCCTATTTTTTTCTCATCGAAAGACTTCATATAGGAGAAGATGGACGTCGGAGAGCCACCAGGGGGCCCACGAGGTAGGGGGGCACGCCCTAGGAGGGGGCCGCGCCCCCCACCCTCGTGAGCAGGGTGTGGGCCCCCTGGCCTTCATCTTTGGCAAGGATTTTTCTTTATTTATTTTAAGATGTTCCATGGAGTTTCAAGACTTTTGGAGTTGCGCAGAATAGGTCTCTAATATTTGCTCCTTTTCCAGCTCAGAATTCCAACTGCTGGCATTCTCCCTCCGTATGTAAACCTTGTAAAATAAGAGAGAATAGCCATAAGTATTGTGACATAAAGTGTAATAACAGCCCATAATGCAATAAATATCGACATAAAAGCATGATGCAAAATGGACGTATCAACTCCCCCAAGCTTAGACCTCACTTGTCCTCAAGCGAAAAGCCGATAACAATAAATATGTCCTCATTTTTAGAGGTAGAGGCGTCGATAAAAATAAAATACGGACATGAAGGCATCATGATTATTCTCATAACAACAACATATATAGATTTTTTCATATGATTACTTATGTTCAAGTGATGATCTATTCACAATGCAAAAGTATAAATCATAAACCTTATTGGGCTCCGACAAACTATATCTCAGTCATTAAAGCAATTGCAATTTATCATAACCTTGGAAAGAGTCTATGTCAGAGCTAAAAAGCAAGTCCACATACTCAACTATCATTTAGTCCTCCATAATTGCTAACACTCATGCAATACTTGTGGTTACGGAGTTTTAATTGGACACAGAGAAAGATAGGGGCTTATAGTTTTGCCCCACAACCTTTTACCTCAAGGGTAATGTCAACAATAATGGTTCATGCTCCCCTACATCCAATTAGATATATATATATATATATATATATATATATATCATGTTCTTTCCAACATGCTGAGCTTGCCAAAGGATAAAATGAAAAAGAAAAGGTGAAGATCATCATGACTCTTGCATAAGGAAGAAGATAATAATAAAGGATAGGCCCTTCGCAGAGGGAAGCAGAGGTTGCCATGCGCTTTTATGGTTGGATGCATAAAATCTCAATGCGAAAGAACGTCACTTGATATTGCCCCTTGTGATATGAACCTTTATTATGCAGTCCGTCGCTTTTATTACTTCCACATCACAAGATCGTTTAAAGCTTATTTCTCCCACACCAATCAATCATACATATTTAGAGCAATTTTTATTGCTTTGCACCGATAACAACTTACTTGAAGGATCTTACTCAATCCATAGGTAGATATGGTGGACTCTCATGGCAAAACTGGTTTAAGGGTATTTGGAAGCACAAGTAGTATTTCTACTTGGTGCTGAGAATTTGGCTAGCATGTGGAGGAAAGGCAAGCTAAACAAGTTAGAGTATCCATGACAACATACTTTATCTCAAATATAAGAAAGACATAACTCATTACGTTGTCTTCCTTGTCCAACATCAACTCCTTAGCATGTCATATTTTAATGAGTGCTCCCAATCATAAAAGATGTCAATGATAATATATCTATATGTGAAAACTTCTCTTTCCTTATTACTTCCTATTAATTGCAACAATGACCAAAGCTATGTCTGCCAACTCCCAACAACTTTTAATCATCATACTCTTTCTATGTGAAGTCATTACTCTCAATAAGATCAATATGAACTTTTTGTTTCTTTTTATTCTTTTTCTCTTTTCTTTTATTCACCCAAGATCATGGCAAAATAATCAAGCCGTTGACTCAACACTAATCTTTATTATATATAACTCACGGACTCGATTACATAGAGAGATCAAAAAGCAAAACTCAAAACTAGATCATGCCATAAACTTTATTCCACTAGATCAAGATACTACTAATAGGATCGAACTAAGAAAAATGATAAATATAGGAGTTGTGATGGTGATACGATACCGGGGCACCTCCCCCAAGCTTGGCAGTTGCCAAGGGGAGTGCCCATACCCATGTGATTATGTCTCCTTCTTTGTTGTCGGTGTAATATTCTTGGCGATGATTCCCCTCAGGATGTGGTTCTCCTCCTCGAGCTTACTGACTTGCTGTTTGAGGTCCATTATTTCCTTACGAAGCTTTCTTGTGACAGCTAAAGCTCCTTGCACCCAAGGGTATTGCATAGCTGCAGGAGAACAAGTGACACTCCTCTTCATATTTTCATAAGAAAGAAATCTAACAATAGAAGGGATAACCGAGTTTGGAATAGCTGAGCTCTGTAGTTCCCCCATCGTGAACCCAGCTCGGAGGTGAGAGGTGACTTCTTGATCCTCCATGGCATCTACTCTCATCAAGTCAGCCTCCATCTCTTCCTCCATTGCTGGCCCAAAGTGGTAAGCGGCGCTGTTTGCCCTTGGTTCCGGTGCCGGATTAGGTACCCGGCTCTCCCCGATTGACTCTTGAGAAGACATCTTGCCCTAATCTACAGCAGCAACAACTCGAAAACAAAAACAGAGGAAATTTGCGTGATACGGGATTCAAAAGGGAAGACCTTCTTCTTAGCAACATCATCGGGTGAGGGAGTCCTGGATTAGGGGGTGTTCGGGTAGCCGGACTATACCTTCAACCGGACTCCAGGACTATGAAGATACAAGATTGAAGACTTCGTCCCGTGTCCGGATAGGACTTTCCTTGGCGTGGAAGGCAAGCTTGGCGATGCGGATATTCAAGATCTCCTACCATTGTAACCGACTCTATGTAACCCTAACCCTATCCGGTGTCTATATAAACCAGAGGGTTGTAGTCTGTAGGCAATCAACTCCATATACAACAATCATACCATAGGCTAGCTTCTAGGGTTTAGCCTCCTTGATCTCGTGTAGATCTACTCTTATACTACCCATATCATCAATATTAATCAAGCAGGACGTAGGGTTTTACCTCCATCAAGAGGGCCCGAACCTGGGTAAAACATCGTGTTCCCTGCCTCCTGTTACCATCCGGCCTAGACGCACAGTTCGGGACCCCCTACCCGAGATCCGCCGGTTTTGACACCGACATTGGTGCTTTCATTGAGAGTTCCTCTGTGCCGTCACAATCAGGAAGGATGCCTCCTCCCGTCTTTAAAGACGGCGCCGTTGCTAAGGGAGCCTTGGCTGTCGGCCAAACCCTCCGGCTAGGTGGTTTCCTCATGACCGCCTGTTCGGCTGTTGCGCCGACGGTGACCTCTCGGGTCATCAAAAGCAACCTACACGTCAGCTCGGAGCTCGTCGAGCAGCTAGATCCAATGGAGCTCTCTTCCGTAAACGAGCTCTTGGATCGCATCGCCGCCCTGGGGGTCGCTACGGATTACGACCAGGTTGGGCTTAAACCCGATCTAAGAGAAATTAACTCTCCCCAAGTCACCCACCACGTTGCCGTGGTAGAGACGCAGTGCGGCGACCCTTCATCTATTTTAAGGACTAGCTACGTCCGAATTCCCGACCCCTCCAAGCCGGATACCCGCGGAGGGGGAGATGTAACTCAAGACCTGAGCTTAGGATCAGGCAACGGGCCAGATTCACTGGACAACATCCAAGAATCCGAACTTCAGAGTTCGGAAACTCTTCGGCCTCCGAATCTTGGATTGGGTGAGGTTTCAGATTCAACGACACCCGCCCACCCAATCATAAGCGATCTCTCCCAAATCAGGCAGAGGCCCGAGGAAACAGTACATCATTACTGGGCCAGATTCCTCCTGGTTATGAACAGGATAAAGGATTGCCGCGAGGAAGACGCAATCTCAATTTTCTGCAGTAATTGCACGGACAAGGGAATCCTTAACGCCGTAAGTCGTCGTGATATCACACGCTTCGCTGACTTGGCGTCCATAGTACAAAAATACTGTGCGATGGAAAGCGCCTGGAAAACCGAAATAAATTTTTGGGATAATCCGGCCTTGAATAGTAATCCCGTCCGAACTAAGAGGGTGCATCATCACAGGACACCCGGGATAAACACCAAAAAGCCAAAACCCTCTACAGGGCATGGAACCGTACTGGAAAGATGGCTTGATGGACCCTGTAGAATTCACAGTACAGAGGACGCCACACCAACTCACAGCCTTAGAGCATGTTGGATACTCCGGCAGGTGGCCAAAATCGGCGAGGACCTCTTAATTCCGGAGGCCGCAGAAAGCCAGCCCAAGGACACCAGTACCGTTCTCACAGTCTTCGAGACTTTCGCATCAAACAATGTGCGAAAAAGAACACTCCGCAGCCTCGCCGAAGTCTATCAAGTTGCAACAATAAATCCATGGAGCGACACTGCCATTACCTTCAACGCAAGTGATGAACCTAGATTCCGAACAGCCCGAGCACCAGCCGCATTGGTCCTCAGTCCCATAGTGGACGGCTTTCGCCTCACCAAGGTGCTCATGGATGGAGGCAGCGGACTGAACCTCATTTATGAGGAAACCCTTCAAAAAATGGAAATAGACTGGAACCGCGTCGAGCGAAGCAGCACAACCTTTAGAGGAATAATCCCCAGTCGGGAAGCGCGCTGCACAGGAAAAATCACACTAGATGTGGTGTTCGGCACGCCGGATAATTACAGGTCCGAAGAAGTCACGTTTCAGGTGGCCCCGTTTAAGAGCGGATATCACGCTTTACTAGGGCGGGAAGCATTCACAATCTTCCAAGCAATACCCCATTACGGGTACATGAAGCTTAAGATGCCCGGGCCGAATGGAATTATCACTCTAGCTAGTGATCCGGACATAGCACTCCGCGCCGAAAACAAGACGGCCGCATTAGCCCTTGAGGCGCTATCCGAAGCCTTAGCGGCCGAGGAACTGACTGCGCTGCGCTCCACGGTTAACAGGGATGATGTGATACTCGATAAGAGATCCAAATCCACATCCTTCAAGCCAGCTGACGAAATAGTCAAATTCCAGGTCCATCCAACGGACCCCAATAAAACAGCTTCCATCGGGGCACGACTGAACCCTGATGCAGACGCCGCACTGCGAGAGTTCCTACGAGAGAACTGGGACATCTTCGCCTGGCACCCTTCAGACATGCCAGGGATCCCACGCAGGCTGGCCGAACACAGCTTAAATATCCTAAAAGGATTTAAACCTGTCAAACAAGCCCTTCGGCGTTTTTCCGAACCCAAGAGACAGGCTATGGGAGAGGAGCTAGCCAAGCTATTGGAGGCCGGATTCATCAGAGACATAAAACATCCGGACTGGCTAGCAAACCTGGTGATGGTACCAAAGAAGGACAAATCCTGGCGCCTGTGTGTCGATTTTAAAGACCTTAACAAGGCTTGCCCAAAGGATCCCTTCCCCCTCCCCCGTATCGATCAAATTATCGATGCCACCGCAGGACACGATTTGTTGTGTTTCCTCGACGCATACTCCGGTTACCATCAAATCAAGATGGCAGAATCAGACCAAGCTGCAACAGCATTCATCACACCATACGGCCCATTCTGCTTCAACACAATGCCCTTCGGGCTGAAAAACGCCGGCGCAACATATCAGCGCATGATCCAGACATGTCTGGCAAACCAGATCGGCAAAACAGTGGAGGCGTATGTGGATGATGTGGTCGTCAAATCAAGACATGTCGAATCCCTAGTAAACGACTTGAGGCTTACATTCGATAACCTCCGAAAATATGACATCAAGCTCAACCCAGAAAAATGCGTCTTCGGCGTTCCAGCCGGAAAGCTCTTGGGCTTCATTGTATCCGGTAGAGGAATTGAAGCAAACCCAGCCAAGATCCGAGCTTTGTCACAATTGGATGTCCCAAAGGACCTTAAACAAATACAAAAATTAACCGGGTGCGTGGCGGCTTTAAGCCGCTTCATCTCCCGCTTGGGAGAAAAGGCACTACCCCTTTATCGCCTCCTTCGGCGCACCGAACACTTCGAGTGGACGGATGCCGCCACGGCCGGACTTGATGAAATAAAAGCCATATTGGCAACAAACCCAGTCCTGGCCGCGCCAATCACCGGCGAACCAATGTTATTGTACATTGCAGCAACACACCAAGTTGTCAGCGCAGTGCTCGTTGTCGAGCGGGAAACGGACGGACACAAATTCCCCCTTCAAAGGCCGGTCTACTACGTGTCCACTGTCCTCACTCCATGCAAATCACGGTACCCGCATTATCAAAAGATTGCATACGCGGTATTCATGGCATCCCGGAAGCTACGACACTACTTTCAAGAGTGTTCCATAACAGTAGCCTCGGAAGTGCCACTAAACGATATTATCAACAACCGCGATGCAACGGGCCGGATTGCAAAATGGGCCATCGAGCTTCTCCCGTTCGATATAACCTATAAGCCACGGCGAGCTATTAAATCGCAAGTTTTGGCCGACTTCGTCGCAGAATGGACGGAGGCCGAGCTCCCTAAAGAGTACGGCACATATTCAAACTGGATTATGCATTTCGACGGCTCCAAAATGTTGGCCGGACTGGGGGCTGGCGTCGTCCTGACGTCCCCCACAGGAGACACAGTCCAATATGTGCTCCAGATCATGTACACGGATTCCAACAATGCAGCCGAATATGAGGCCCTCCTACATGGCCTCCGGATAGCAGTATCCATGGGTATCCAGCGCCTAGAGGTACGCGGGGATTCAAACCTCGCGATATCCCAAATAAATGGAGACTTCGACGCCAAGGACCCAAAAATGGCAGCTTACCGCAACGCCGTCCTAAAAATGTCAGCTCAGTTCGAAGGGCTGGGAGTTTCACCATATAGCCCGAGAAAACAATCAAGCGGCGGACGTCCTGGCACGCATCGGAGCAAAACGCGATGCAGTCCCCCCCAACATCTTTTTGGAAAGATTGTTCAAGCCATCCGTAGCATGGGAGGGGGAACCCGCAAATAACAGCCCGAACCCAGCCGCACCACTCGACGCCGAACAATCTGACACAATTGGAGGCTCTGCCAATGAAATTACACCTTCAGCCCACGTAATAATGGCGGTTATCGCCCCGTGGACAGAACCATTCCTAGCCTACCTTACTAGGCAGGAACTCCCGGAGGACCAAAACGAGGCCCGCTGCATAGTGCGGCGATCTAAGGCCTACAGAGTCCATGAGGGAGAGCTTTATAAGAAAAGCACTACCGGAGTCCTTCAAAGGTGCATCTCCGAAGAGGAAGGGCGGAACCTTCTGGCTGAAATTCATGCCGGACTCGGTGGTCACCACGCCGCTGCTCGGTCCCTTGTTAGCAAGGCTTTCCGTACAGGCTTTTATTGGCCGACGGCCCGGGCAGACGCTCAGGACCTAGTCCAACGATGCGCTGGTTGCCAACTTTTTGCCAACCAAAGCCATATGCCACCCACCGCACTCCAAACTATACCCATCACCTGGCCTTTTGCGGTCTGGGGGCTTGACATGGTCGGACCCCTTAAAGGTGGAACCCATAGGAAAAAATACTTACTGGTCATGGTGGATAAGTTCACCAAATGGATAGAAGCCAAGCCTGTTAAAACGGCCGAATCCGGACCTGTGATAGACTTCATATCCGGGGTTGTACACCGTTATGGCGTCCCCCACAGCATCATAACCGATAACGGTACAAACTTTACCGCCGACGAGGTAAAACTCTGGTGCAAAAACATGGGCATCAAGCTCGATTATGCTTCCGTCTATCACCCACAAACCAACGGCCAGGTCGAACGTGCAAATGGTCTTATCATGAGCGGCATTAAACCCAGACTGGTGCGGTCCCTCAAGGAATCTAACACGCACTGGGTAGAGGAGCTCGACTCCGTGCTATGGGGGCTGCGGACCACGCCAAATCGCACCACCGGATACACACCATTTTTTATGGTGTACGGCGCAGAAGCAGTTCTGCCCTGCGACATAATTCATGACTCACCTAGAGTGCGCATGTACGAAGAAAGAGAAGCCGAGCTCGATCGGCAGGACAACTTGGACGCCTTGGAGGAGGAGCGCGATGTGGCAAAAGCCCGTTCCGCATTTTATCAACAGCAGGCCCGAAGATATCAAAGCAGAGAAGTACGGGCCAAAAATTACAATGTTGGCGAACTAGTTCTACGCCTGCCGGATAAGAAAAAGGACAAACTCAAGCCCAAGTGGGAAGGTCCATTCATAATCGACCAAGTCCTGACTGGTGGGGCGTACCGCCTGCGAGATGCGTCGGAACAACCGACTCGAGCCGAACCCGTGGAACGCCACCCGTCTCCGAAGATTCTATGCCTAGCGCCGGACTCTGTGTTCGTCTCCTTCCTCTGTCCATCCTTTTTGCATTTTTCTGTCTTACATTTCTCTCCTTCCCCTCTTTTTCTTTTATAGCCCTTAAAGGCTCATCTAGTGACGCGCCACTCGCGCTCATTAAACCTGGGGGCTTCTTTAACAGAAGCTTATTTATACGGGCTTCACGCCCAACACATGCGTCAAACTTCCGCATGTACCTTTTTCTTCACCATTATATGCATCGATATGACTTAAGTTTTGGCCAAGCTGGGTTGCCTGGCTCCTGTGCTTACCCCTACGTTCCCGATTGTTCGGCTAGGCGGTAAAGGGAGCACCTCTGCGATTGTTACTGCCGGGTCAGCCGGATGTGTACCTCAGACTGGGTGAAGCCGAAAGCTAGCGTTCTTAAGGGAATATTCGGTCGGTGAAATAAAAGATGATCTTTTTACTCATTTTATGCGCCCCCAGATGCTTTTTTCTGCGTCTTTTCACGCAGTCCGGACATGCACTTTAGGGCATGCCTCCCAGCGAAAGGAACCCTTAACGGAACTATTCTCTCTGGAAGATGTTTCTTACTAACCATGTAATATAACATAACTAGTTGGGCACTTGTCTGATAAAGCACTAATGACCCCTACGCCTGGTCTCCACGCATACCCCGGTTCTTATATAACCGCTAGGGTATTCGGACACACTCCGGACCGTCAGGTCCCGAGGTTGAAGCGAAAAGGTCGGCAACGACAAACGATCTACAATCCGGCTAGAAGGCATTACACATGTCAATTCAAAATTACATAGTCATTCTGACTGATTGTATTCCTCTTCTATACCATCTAACAGGCTGTCTAATTTACAGTCCTGCTGGGAATACTTCGCGGCCAACTCTACTTGGCCGTATACTAAGCTTACAGGGATCTCCTTCCCGTCAGGCCCCACTGGTCCGACCTCGGCCATGTGGTTTGGGTCAGACTTCGTAAAACGGGTCTTCACCATGGCCCAGGCCTCCCTAGCGCCTTGTCGGCAGGCCGATATCTTCCACAACCGGAAGCGCCGCCGAGCTCCCTTCAGCTTCTCCGCAAGCTCTCCAAGGCCCTCGGGCACGGAGTGGGCAGGCCATAAGGCTTGGGCAATACCCTCGCATCGCCTGCCGAATTCGCTCGTGCAGTTGCATGAGTTCGGGAAGAAGGTCACCCGTAGAACCGGGCATCTCCTCTGCAGGACGACCTGTGAGCATACCTACAGACATTACTCTGTTAGTCGACTTCCTCGCCGAACTCTTTTTTCAAAGTTCGTTCAAGCACTTACTAAAAATGCCGCGTCGAAGCCGCTGATTCTCCTTCGTGGAGTCCGACAGCTGGCCACGAACATCTTTAAGTTCGACGTCCAGCTTGGTGTTGGCATCCTGAAGATCATTCTTCTCTCGCCTCACCTTTGTCAACGTACTCTCACCGGCCTTTAGCCGGCGTAAGAGTTGTTGCTTGTCCGGATCGAGTCCGGCGCCATCTGCAATATGATTTGTCAGATTTGCACCCACACCGCACAATACTAATCTTTCGAAGTGTATCTTACCTGAGGGGGTCTCTTTGGGCTCCCCTGCTGCGGCTAGTGCGGCCTCTAGTTGGGCCTTGCACTTTTCCAGCTCCTGGGACAGTACGGTATTCTTCTCTGTAAGAACCTGCATATTAAATGATCCTTAAATCAGTTGCTCTAACTGCTTCAAGTCTCGGGGGCTACTGGCATATATATATATTTGACCAAAATTTTCTTACCCGTATGTCTTTTACATACTGCTCCGTGGCTCTGGCTAAACCATTTTGAGCGGCACGGAGGTACGCATCTCCCGAATTAAAGGCATCTAAAGCCTCTTGGGAGAAACAAGCGTCGCGTAGAACTGTCCGGCGACGCCTGTGGTTCATGGCACTCTCCACTTCAGAATTTGTGGCAGACAGCCTGTCCGCATCCTCTGTCGGAGGAGCGTCCGGTGCGCGCCTTGTGCTCGCCTCCGCTTCCTGGCCAGACGTTGGAGCCTGGCTGGTGGAGGCGCGATTGGCAACCTCTCCGGATGTAGTCCGGCGAGGTCTCTTCGTTCTGAAGATAGCACGAACGTTAATATGCCCTGACAGAATAACTCCAGGGAAACAGAGGGTGCGCTATACCTTTGCGCCGGCATCTCAGTCCGGACTACATTCCTTTTTGCCCCACGGGGCCCTGCGGCCCCTCGTTGGCTAGCCGCCGCAGGTTCGGCCTCCTGCCTCGGAAATCTCCCCTGCAAAACACGGTTGTCGTCAGAAACACCGGACTACGTGAGAGTGGAATCTCTTTCAAGGGAATGAGACTCCGGTTTCTGTCACCTGGGAGGCCGGGATTAACCCTGGGTAATCCGCCGTAATGTCTACCAAGGTATTGTCCTTGCTTAGCTGATGGAACACCCCGTCGATAAGCTCCACCGATATGTCCGGATCCTCTTCGGAGTCCGGATTGAGGGACCGTTCTGGGTCCTCGGGCTGTGGAGGGCGGCTGTTTATATCCTTTACCTCCTGTCGCAGTTCCTGCATTGAAGTTGTTAGACTACCTATCTAACCATGGGAGTATAAAACAAACAGGCAAGCGCAATTGTTCACTTACCCAACTTGGTGGATCATACATACTGAATCCGGCCCCCGGGTTGACGCGGAGGAATTCCTCCTTTTCTCCCTTGTACAAAGAGGATAAGATCTTTACTAAGGCGGCGGCTGAGGCCGGCCCCTTACGACCGTAACGTGTGGCGTCATCCTCCCCGTTGAAATCCCACATGGGGTGGCCTCTATATTGAAGCGGCTGCACCCCCCGCATAATGCATGCGGCCATGACTCCAATCATGGTTAGTCCGGAATGAGCCAACAGTCTTATCCGGCCCATCAGGTAAAGGACGTCTCTGTCGCTTTCTCTCTGAGAGCTCCGCGGACGCCAGCTCAAGCGTTTCTTCAATGGAGCACTGTTGAACTCAGGGAGACCGACCCGGATAGGGTCCGGTAGCGGGACGTCATCTATGTAAAACCATTCCGAAGGCCAGTCCTCGGACGCCTTCTTTGGGGTTCCGGATAGGTATCCGGTCCCGGCGATGCGCCATACTTCGGCTCCGCCCACTTGGTATATAGACCCCTCTTGAGAACGGGGCACCAGGCAGAATAACCTCTTCCACAGCGCGAAATGAGCCTCAACGCCTAAAAATAGCTCGCAAAGGGCGACGAAACCCGCAATATGCAATACGGAGGCGGGCGTGAGATTGTGCAGCTGGAGGCCGTAGAACTCCAGAAGCCCGCGGAGAAATGGATGAATTGGAAATCCCAGTCCCCTTATTAGATAGGGGACGAGGCACACCCGCTCTCCTTTAGAAGGATTGGGGGTGCTCTCCGCTTGTTTTCCGCCATTGTAGGTGGCGAGACCGGCTCGGACCGGGACCATGTATGCCTGAGGGAGAAATCCCTTGGCCTGAAGCGACACTAACTCGCTATGCGGGATGGTGCAACTCTCCCAGTCCCCGGGTTTGGGACCGGAGGGGCGAGGGGAGGAGCTGCGACGGCTGGTCATGTTGGAATGGACCTTTGCTGGAAGCGCTCTGATGATAACTCGCGGAAAGGAGAAGATGTGGTTTGGACCTAAATCCCCATCCCGTTAAATAGGCGGCTCGTTTATACGGCTAGGGGTGTGGATGTAAAAACGCCCCGGCTTTTCGCATTCGTTTGACACGTGGAAGACGGCCATTATTGGGCGTGGAAGCCGAGGAGCACTACATTACAAAAATCGGACATTATTCCTACAGGTACACAAGATTTGGAGAAGAACCCGCCTTGCAATGCCGAACAATCTGCGCGCCGGACTCGTCGTCATTGAAGCCTGGTTCGGGGGCTACTGAGGGAGTCCTGGATTAGGGGGTGTTCGGGTAGCCGGACTATACCTTCAGCCGGACTCCAGGACTATGAAGATACAAGATTGAAGACTTCGTCCCGTGTCCGGATGGGACTTTCCTTGGCGTGGAAGGCAAGCTTGGCGATGCGGATATTCAAGATCTCCTACCATTGTAACCGACTCTATGTAACCCTAACCCTATCCGGTGTCTATATAAACCGGAGGGTTGTAGTCCGTAGGCAATCAACTCCATATACAACAATCATACCATAGGCTAGCTTCTAGGGTTTAGCCTCCTTGATCTCGTGGTAGATCTACTCTTGTACTACCCATATCATCAATATTAATCAAGCAGGACGTAGGATTTTACCTCCATCAAGAGGGCCCGAACCTGGGTAAAACATTGTGTTCCCTGCCTCCTGTTACCATCCGGCCTAGACGCACAGTTCGGGACCCACTACCCGAGATCCGCGGTTTTGACACCGACATCGGGTATACCTGCAAGCTTAAATAATCCACAAACTTCATCCACATATATTAAGTGCACATCAGGATGCTTTGTTCCATCTCCTGTAAAAGCATCAGCTAGCAGTTTTTCCATCATACCCGAGGGAAATTCAAAAGGTTTTTCATTTTCAATAGGTTCAGTAGGTTGAGGAGCAACTCTTTTCTCTACTGGATGGGGTGAAGATATCCTGAACAATCCCCTCAGAGAATTAATTTCCATAGTAGCAAGTGACAGTAAATTTCAGCACACTATATAAATTTTTCCTTACCAAATTCCACCTACCAAAGGCGCTACACTCCCCAGCAACGGCGCTAGAAAAGAGTCTTGATGATCCACAAGTATAGTGGATCTATCATAGTCCTTTCGATAAGTAAGAGTGTCGAACCCAACGAGGAGCAGAAGGAAATGATAAGCGGTTTTTAGCAAGGTATTCTCTGCAAGTACTGAAATAAGTGGTAACAAATAGTTTTGTGATAAGATAAATTGTAACGAGTAACAAGTAGCAAAAGTAAATAAAGTGCAGCAAGGTGGCCCAATCCTTTTTGTAGCAAAGGACAAGCCGGAACAAACTCTTATAATAGGAAAAGCGCTCCCGAGGACACATGGGAATATCGTCAAGCTAGTTTTCATCACGTTCATATGATTCGCGTTCGATACTTTGATAATTTGATATGTGGGTGGACCGGTGCTTGGGTGCTGTTCTTACTTGAACAAGCATCCCACTTATGATTAACCTCTATTGCAAGCATCTGCAACTACAACAAAAGTATTAAGGTAAACCTAACCATAGCATGAAACATGTGGATCCAAATCAGCCCCTTATGAAGCAATGCATAAACTAGGGTTTAAGCTTCTGTCACTCTAGCAACCCATCATCAACTTATTACTTCCTAATGCCTTCCTCTAGGCCCAAATAATGGTGAAGTGTTATGTAGTCGATGTTCACATAACACCGCTAGAGGCTAGACAACATACATCTTATCAAAATATCAAACGAATACCAAATTCACATGACTACTAATAGCAAGACTTCTTCCTTGTCCTCAGGAACAAACGTAATTACTCACAAATCATATTCATGTTCATAATCAGAGGGGTAATAATATGCATATAGGATCTGAACATATGATCTTCCACCAAATAAACCAACTAGCATCAACTACAAGGAGTAATCAACACTACTAGCAACCTACTAGCACCAATCCCGGACTTTGAGACAAGAATTGGATACAAGATATGAACTAGGGTTTGGAGATGAGATGGTGCTGGTGAAGATGTTGATGGAGATTGCCCTCTCCCGATGAGAGTAGCGTTGGTGATGACGATGGTGATGATTTCCCCCTCCCGGAGGGAAGTATCCTCGGCAGAACAGCTCTGCCGGAGCTCTAGATTGGTTCCGCCAAGGTTCCGCCTCGTGGCGGCGGAGTCTCGTCCCGAAAAGTTCCTTCCTATTTTTTTCTCATCGAAAGACTTCATATAGGAGAAGATGGACGTCGGAGAGCCACCAGGGGGCCCACAAGGTAGGGGGCGCGCCCTAGGAGGGGGGCGCGCCCCCCACCCTCGTGAGCACGGTGTGGGCCCCCTGGCCTTCGTCTTTGGCGAGGATTTTTATTTATTTATTTTAAAATGTTCCATGGAGTTTCAGGACTTTTGGAGTTGCGCAGAATAGGTCTCTAATATTTGCTCCTTTTCCAGCTCAGAATTCCAGCTGCCGGCATTCTCCCTCCTTATGTAAACCTTGTAAAATAAGAGAGAATAGCCATAAGTATTGTGACATAAAGTGAAATAACATCCCATAATGCAATAAATATCGATATAAAAGCATGATGCAAAATGGACGTATCAGAGGCCCAACAACGTCTGCATAGTTTCTTGTTGCATCTTAAGTGCTATGATGTTGTTAATCGCAGTTTTGCATCATTTTTGTTTTGCTTGTCTTTTGCAAACCGTGCATCCGTTTCCGGTGATCCTTATATCGATTTTTACCAAAATCAAGCACTCTTTCCAGTAGCATGCTTGGTTTGCCAAGTTGATGCCTTGATCATCTTTTCCCTTCCAGAGTACCCATATGCATTGCACATCATATCTTGCATTCCACGTCATGTCTTGCATCATGTTGCTTGTGCATTGCACCGTGATTGACTATTGTTCTGTTACTTGTGTTCTTGCTTTGGGTAGAGCCGGGAGACGAGTTCATGAATGAGGAACCTATTGAGTACGCTAACGAGGAGCAAGCTTTCGACAACTCTGAGAACTTTGCAGGCAAGATGACCATTACCCTTGATATCACTTCTATCTTTGCTTGCTAGTTGTTCGTTCTATTGCTATGTCGCGCTACCTACCACTTGTTATATCATGCCTCCCATATTTCCATGTCAAGCCTCTAACCCACCTTCCTAGCAAACCGTTGTTTGGCTAAGATACCGCTTTTGCTCATCCCCTCTTATAGCGTTGCTAGTTGCAGGTGCCTTGCAGGTTGTTCCATGTTGGAACATGGATATGTTGGGATATCACAATATCTCTTATTTAATTAGTGCATCTATATACTTGGTACAGGGTGGAAGGCTTGGCCTTTTGCTTGGTGTTTCATTCCACTCTTGCTGCCTTAGTTTCCATCATACCGGTGTTATGCTCCTTGATTTTCCGTTCCTTACGCGATTGGGGTTATGGGACCCCCTTGATAGTTTGCTTTGAATAAAAATCATCCAACATGGCCCAACCTTGGTTTTAACATTTTCCTAACAACAACCTAAAATTTTGCCCTAGGGAGTAATTAACCCGAGGATCATCTTTATTCAACCCCCCGGGGTTAGTGCTCCTCTGAGTGTCGGTCCGAACCGAGTAGATTGTGGGGCCATCTCGGGGAAACTTGAGGGTTGGTTTTACTCGTAGGATGTCTCATTTGGTGTGCCCTGAGAATGATATATGTGCAGCTCCTATTGGGATTTGTCGGCACAGTCGCGCGGTCTTGCTGTTCTTGTTTTACCATTGTCGAAATGTCTTGTAACCGGGATTCCGAGCCTGATCGGTTGTTCCGGGAGAAGGAATATACTTCGTTGGGACACCCCTGTAGGGTATAAACTTTCGAGAGCCGTGCCCGCGGTTATCTGGCAGATGGGAATTTCTTAATATCCGGTTGTAGAGAACTTGACACTTGACTTAACTAATATGAATCAACCGCGTGTGTAGTCATGAATGTCTCTTTTCGGCGGAGTCCGGGAAGTGAACATGGTTTGGGTTATGTTTGAACGTAAGTAGTTCAGGATCACTTCTTGATCACTTCTACCTTCACGACCATTGCGTAGTTTCTCTTCTTACTCTTGTACTCGTATGTTAGTCAACATATTTGCTTAGCGCTGGCTGCAACTCTACCTCATTACCTTATCCTACCCATAAGCTTAAATAGTCTTGATCTCGCAGATTTTGAGATTGCTGAGTCCTCGTGACTCACATATACTACCAAAACAGTTGCAGGTGCCGATGATGCCAGTGCAGGTGATGCTACCGAACTCAAGTGGGAGTTCGACGAGGACCTTGGTCATTACTATGTTTCATTTCCTGAGGATCAGTAGTGGAGCCCAATTGGGACGATCGGGGATCTGGCATTTGGGGTTATCTTCTTTTCATTTGGATTTGACCGTAGTCGGTCTATGTGTACTCTGAATGATGTATGAATTATTTGATCATTGTGTGATGTGGCGATTGTAAGCCAACTCTATTTATCACTTTCTTGTTCATTACATGGGATTGTGTGAAGATGACCCTTCTTGTGACAAAACCAACATGCGGTTATGCTTTAAGTCGTGCCTCGACACGTGGGAGATATAGCCGCATCTTTGGCGTTACATTCATCACAGAAGTAAATAACATGCCCATCTATATTTTCAATCAGGAGATCCTTAACCATAGCAACACTTGGTTCTACTTTGATTTGTTCAGTTGGTTTAGGTGTTCTAACATAAATTTTATTGACCATAGTTGAAACATTAGCATGTTCCTTTATCCTAACAGGGAAAGGTGGTTTTTCAATATAGGCAGTAGAACAACTAGATCAACGTTATAGATTATAGTTTCATCTTTAGCAACTACTGGCTCTTTAATTTCTTCTTTAATAGATGGCAGATATTTGAACACTTCTCCTTAGGGAGATCAACAAGTAGCAAAAGATTCACACAAGGAAGCTACTATCTCAGAGTCAAGTCCATATTTAGGGAGATCAACAATCAGCCTCAGTTTGCTACCCTCAACCAGTTCCTTGCAAATCAGCCAAAGTCTTTCAGCAACTGTGCAGAGGCCACGGACGCTGATGATTGGCTCGTGGACATCAGCAAGCATTTTGAATGTAGCAATGTCAGGCCTGAGGACTACGTCAAGTTCGCTTCTTTTCAGCTCAAGGACCAATCTGCTGATTGGTATCAACAATACAAAGATTCCAGAGGAGGTCGAGTGATTACCTGGTATGACTTCTGCCGAGACTTCAAAGCTCAGCACATTCCAACAAGTGTTACCGAGAGCAAGCGTGAGGAGTTCTGCAATCTCAAGCAAGGAAGCATGTCCGTGTATCAATACAACATCCAGTTTCAGAAACTTGCTCGCTTCGCAAGGCAGGACGTTCCTGATGAAAAGAGCATGATCTATCACTTCAGGGGTGGCCTCAAAGAAGATCTGCATTTAGCTCTCGTTCTTGTTGAGCCTACTAAGTTTGATCAATTCTATAACATGGCCCTTAAGCAAGAAGGTGCTCATCTCAAGTGTGAGGCTTCAAAGAAGAGAATCAGGGATGTAGTTCAGTCTTCTTCTTCCTCACAAGTGGCAGCTAAACAACAGAAGTTCTGGCTTCCTGCTCCTCCGTTTCGTCATCCCTACCAGCATAATAAACAAAGGTGGCCATGGATCTCCCCACCCACGCAACCCAGTGTAACGCCCCATGTGTAACCTGCCATATTTGTATTCCAACTCCTGCCATTTCCGGCACTAAGTTATGATATTCTTCGTTGTTGGGTTTTTCTCTTTGTTTTGTTTTTGTCTTTGTCATGCATCTCATATCATGTCATCATGTGCATCGCATTTGCATACGTGTTTGTCTCATGCATCCGAGGTTTTTCCCCGTTGTTCGTTTTGCATTCCGGCGCTCCTATGTCCTCCGGTGTCCCTTTCTACCTCTTTTCGTGTGCGAGTGTTAAACGTTTTTGGATTGGACCGAGACTTGCCAAGCGGCCTTGGTTTACTACCTGTAGACCGCCTGTCAAGTTTTGTGCAATTTGGACTTCGTTTGATACTCCAACGGTTAACCGAGGGACCGTAAAGGCCTCATGTGTGTTGCAGCCCAACACCTCTCCAAAGTGGCCCAAACCCCACCTAAACCCCCTCCATCATCTTGGTTATTCGATCGCGATCGCGTGGCCGCAAACCGTGCTCAATTTGGAGCCTCCTAGCTCCCTCTGCCTATAAAAAGGCATCTCCACCAAAAATCTCGGGTCAAACCACCCCTAACCCTAGCTCCCTCTCCCCTCCGCGCGGCCGGACGCGTCCTCCCGCCGCTGGACAACCTCGCCGCTACCACTCACTGTGCGCCACATGGCACCGCAGCGCCCACATTGCCGCCGGCCCGCGGGAGGCCCTCCCGGCCCGAAGCCACCGCCCGCCTCCTTCGCTGCCCGCGCCCGAGGCGCCGCCCGGCCGCGCTCGCCGGCCCCGCCGCCTTCGCTCGCCGGCACCGCCGCCGCCATCGCCGACCACCGCCATCGCCAGGTCGTCGCCCCGCCTCCTAGCTCGCCGCCGCCCGGAGACCGGCCGGATCCGGAGCGGAGAGACCGGATCCGCCTCTCCTTCTCCTCCCCGCCGCCCTTGGGACGTTCTTCGGCCTCCCACCAGCCGCCACAACCTCGCCGGAGCTAGCTTCGACCTCGCCGGAGTCCTCGGTTCACGTGCCCGGACGAACCCTAGATCTGAGACGGTTGACTTTTGCCTCAGTCCCAGTAACTTTTAGCATTTTTTCATCATGTCATAACTTTGCACCCGTGGCTCCATTTTGGGCGTGTAGCATATCAAATTGTTCGTCTCGACGAGCACTTCATTTCATTCCATTGCACCATGTTCATTTGAGTTCATCTTGATGCCCTAAATGTTGTTGCAATAGTGCTATGTAATGTTAGTTTCAGATTCTTAACAGAATTTGGACATTTGTCATTTTTGCCATCTTTAAAGTGTGCCTCCTATGAACTTGAGCCCTACGTGTGTTTTGAAGTATGCCATGCCATATTTACAGGGGTGTATGCCATGTATTTTTGTGATCTTTGTGGTGACTAGCACAAGCATGCAAAGTAGCTCTCGTGATGTTGTTGATTTCAGGGACTTAGAAATCTTCTAAGTCTTTGCCCTGTTAATATTTTTATGCCATGTATTCTTGTTCCTACAGAGTGATCCATGCCTCTTTTGAGCATGTTCAGTAAGGATGTTTTGGAGATATTGTTATGCTCTATCCATCCATGTCTTTGTTTGCAATTATGGAGCACCCTAGCTTGACTCAATCGAGCTCTACTTTTGCTATAAAATGTTCTAGGCAGATTGTTTACGTGTTAAGCAATTTTGCCAAGGTTGTTATAGTTTATCCGTGCATGCTATGAGGTTGTTCTTTCCATGTTTAGCTTCTATGCCATGTCTACTTGCTGGGTGTATGCTTAGTTTGTCATGCAATGCCTTGTGGTGAGTGCATCGAGCTCGTAAACATGCCTACGTGAATCTGTATTGCCATGTTCCAGTTTTTCTGCTAAGTCTGAATCTGTTAACGAAACTTGCTATGTTCACATGGTTGCCATTGTATTTTCTTATCCCTTTTGGCTTATGGTCAGTAAGGGACTTTTGTTGTATGCTTTGAGTAGCTTCATGCCATGCTTTGCTTTGCCATGATATGTTCCTGTAACATGTTGTTATCTTGCTCTAAACATTGCTTCCTGATGTTAAATTCCTGACATGTTAATTTCACTAAGTCTGTAACCTGTTATCTTTTGCACTTTTGCCATGCTTGTTTGAACCTGCTATTGAGTGAATTAGCTGTAGCTCAGTGTTCATCTTTTGTCAAGCAACTTGAGTGGATCACTGCCATGTGATTTGTTTTCATGTTAGAGTGTTGTAGCTTGTAGTTCTTGATGCATTTGGATGGCCTCGTGCTGTTAATCGCAGATCGGTGCCATATTTGTTTTGCTTGCCATTTGCAAACCGTGCATCCTATTCCGGTGATATTTATATTGATTTTAACCGAAATCAACTCATCTTTCTAGTGGTACTCTTGGTTTTCCAAGTTGAGGCCAGGTTCAATCTTTCTTTTCCAAAGCATGCATATGCATCGCATATCACATCCCGCATATCATGTCATGTTTTGCATCATGTTGCTTGCGCATTGCACCGTGGTTGATTGTGTCTCCCTTTGCTTGTGTTCTTGCTTGGGTAGAGCCAGGAGAAGAGTACGTGATCGAGGAACCAGTTGAGTACGCTTACGAGGATCAAACTAATGTCAACTTGGAGAACTTTGCAGGCAAGATGACCATACCCTCGAAATCACTTCTATCTTTGCTTGCTAGATGCTCGCGCTATTGCTATGCCTATGCTATGATACCTACCACTTGCTTATCATGCCTCCCATATTGCCATGTCAAACCTCTAACCCACCTTATCCTAGAAAACCGTTGATTGGCTATGTTACCGCTTTGCTCAGCCCCTCTTATAGCATTGCTAGTTGCAGGTGAAGATTGGAGTTTGTTCCTTGCTGGAACATGTTTATTGTTGGGACATCATTATTATATCTTGTCTATTTTAATGCATCTATATACTTGGTAAAGGGTGGAAGGCTCAGCCTTATGCCTGGTGTTCTATTCCACTCTTGCCGCCCTAGTTTCCGTCATACCGGTGTTATGTTCCTTGATTTTGCGTTCCTTACACGGTTGGGTTATAATGGGAACCCCTTGACAGTTTGCCTTGAATAAAACTCCTCCAGCAAGGCCCAACCTTGAATTTACCATTTGCCACCTAGCCTTTTTCCCTTGGGTTTCGTGGACTCAAGGGTCATCTTTATTTTAAACCCCCCCGAGCCAGTGCTCCTCTGAGTGTTGGTCCAAAATGGGCAGCCTGCGGGGCCACCTCGGGGCAACTCAAGGGTTGGTTTTACTCGTAGCTTGACCTATCCGGTGTGCCCTGAGAATGAGATACGTGCGACTCCTATCGGGATTTGTCGGCACATCGGGCGGCTTTGCTGGTTTAGTTTTACCATTGTCGAGATGTCTTGTAACCGGGATTCCGAGTCTAATCCGATTGTCTTGGGAGAAGGAATATCCTTCGTTGACCGTGAGAGCTTGTGATGGGCTAAGTTGGGACACCCTTACAGGGATTTGAACTTTTGAAAGCCGTGCCCGCGGTTATGGGCAGATGGGAATTTGTTAATGTCCGGTTGTAGAAAACCTGAAACTTAACTTAATTAAAATGAATCAATAGAGTGTGTGGCCGTGATGGTCTCTTTTCGGCGGAGTCCGAGAAGAGAACACGGTCTCGTGTTATGCTTGATCGTAGGTTGTTCTAGGATCACTTCTTGATCATAGTTTCTCGACCGTGCCTTGCCTTCTCTTCTTGCTCTCATTTGCGTATGTTAGCCACCTTATATGCTAGTGCTTGCTGCAGCTGCACCTCATACCTTTTACCCTACCTATAAGCTTAAATAGTCTTGATCGCAATGGTGTGAGATTGCTGAGTCCCCGTGACTCATAGATTCCTTCCAAAACCAGATGTAGTGACCGTTGATACCATTCCAGGAGATTTGACTGAGCTCAAGTGGGAGTTCGATGAGGACTCAGGACGATACTACGTTTCTTTTCCAGACGATCAGTAGTGGAGCCTAGTTGGGGCAATCGGGGACACTATGCATTTGGGGTTGTCTTTATTTTGGTTCCGTAGTCGGACCTTGATTGTATCTGGATGAATGTAATGTTATATTTATGCATTGTGTGACTTGGCGATTGTAAGCCAACTATGTATCTCTTTCCTTATTCAGTACATGGGATGTGTAAAGATTACCCCTCTTGCGACATTGCTTACAATGCGGTTATGCCCCCAAGACGTGCTTCGACACGTGGGAGATATAGCCGCATCGTGGGCATTACAACCAGGCTATCAGAACAAGTCTCAGACTCAAGCTCCAAGGTCAAGTGGTCCTCCTTATTATCGCCGTCCGCTCTCAGAGGTGACTTGCAACAAGTGTCAACAGAAAGGTCACTATGCAAACAAGTGCTTCAACCAAAGGCGCCTTCCGCCTCCTCCTCCTGTGAGGTCTTCAAGCAATGCAGTGGTAAAGCATAATCCTAAGCATGCTAAGGTGAACATGATGAACGGAGCTCAAGCAGAGGATTCTTTAGATGTGATCATGGGTAACCTTTCAGTTAACTCCATTCTTGCTAAAGTCTTATTTGATTCTGGTGCATCACATTCTTTCATGTCATATCCATTTGCTTCGGAGCAAAATTTTGACACAGAGGTTTTGTCCAAAGTTATGCAAGTTGTTTCTTCGGGAAAACTTATGACTTCTAGTGTGGTAGCTCCCGATGTCTCTATCAAGCTGGGCAACTTTAAATTCCTGGCTTCTCCAATTGTTCTTGGCGACTCCGATATTGATCTCATTCTCGACATGGATTGGCTTTCTAAGTACAAGGCATTCCTCGATTGTGCTGCCAGGGAGATTATGTTGACACACTCTTCTGAGGATGTGATCATCTATGCCGCTCGTGATGGGACCATTCGATTGTTTTCTCTCAATGAGAAGGGCGAGCTAGACGCTGTCTCTCAGATTCCAGTTGTTTGTGAGTACCAAGATGTCTTTCCAGAAGAGCTTCTGGGAATGCCTCCTCACCGGCCAGTTGAGTTCGTTATCGATCTTGAGCCTGGAACTGAACCTGTTTGCAAGCGCCCATACAAGTTCAGACCAAAGGAGTTGAAGGAATTGAAGAAACAGCTCGATGAATAGGAGTGTCTCGGTTTGATCAGACCGACTTCATCTCCGTGGGGTTGTGCTGTTCTTTTTGTCCAAAAGAAGGATGGCATGGACCGAATTTGTGTCGATTACCATCTATGGAACAAGAAGACAATCAAGAACAAGTACCCACTTCCCAACATCAATGAGCTATTCGAGCAACTTAAAGGTGCAAAAATGTTTTCCAAGCTTGACCTCCATATGGGTTATCATCAGATTCGCATTCGTGAACAAGATATCCCTAACACAGCATTCAGAACAAGTTTGGGTTCTTTTGAATATACTGTCATGTCTTTCGGTCTTGTCAATGCTCCTCCAACGTTCTCTCGCATGATGAACTTCATCTTCAACCCCTACACAAATGAATTTGTTCTGGTGTATCTCGATGATATCTTGGTGTTCTCCAAGAATAAGAAGGATCATGCCAAGCGTTTGCGGTTGGTGCTCGACAAGCTCATAGAGTATCAATTCTATGCGAAGTTTTCCAAATGTGAGTTTTGGCTTGATGAAGTTCTTTACCTTGGTCACATCATCTCTACCAAAGGCATTGCTATTAATCCGGAGAAGGTTTCTGCAATTGTGAATTGGAAACCTCCTCAGAATGCCAAGCAGCTCCACATTTTCCTTGGGCTTGCAAGCTATTGCCGAAGATTCGTTGAGAATTTCTCAAAGATTGCAAAGCCTCTTTCCAACCTCCTCCAGAAGCATGTCAAGTATTTTGGGACGCCTGAGTGTGACGTTGCTTTCAACACTCTAAAAGAGAAGCTAGTCTCAGCTCATGTCTTAACTCCTCCTGATGAATCCAAGCCATTCGAAGTTTTCTGTGATGCCTCATTGCAAGGTCTCAGCACTGTGTTAATGCAAGAGAAGAAAGTTCTGGCTTATACTTCTCGTCAGTTCAAGCCCAATGAAAGGAACTACCCCACTCACGACCTTGGTTGGTGGCAGTTGTCCAAGCATTAATAACATGGAGACATCTCTTGTTGTGAAGGAAAGTGGACATTTTCACCAATCAAAAGAGCCTCAATTATATCTTCACTCAACCCAAGCTCAACCTGTAACATCCCAAATTTCCAATTTGGAATGTTATACATAAGTCATCCATGCATATCATATTTTATTGCATTTTCTTTTGTGATCCTCGAAATTCTAAGCAACTCAAGGACCCACGGAGAGGGTTGGGGATTTCACTATTTTCATATTTGAATTTTCTCACATATTGAAAGGTGGATCACTTTGGTTTTATTGTTTTTCCTCTCCAAAAATATTTCATAATTAAAAAACTATATGAGAGGAGATAATATGACTTCTCCAAAATAAATGAAGTATTGGAGGAAAAATATTAAAATCAAATAAATAATTTTTATTTGGATTTTATTGCTATTTTATTGAATTAGAAAAATATGCATTTTTCAAAATTGCATTTTTAGGCCATGAAAATGTTCACTTTGTTCTAAACATTCTTGCTAAACGGGCAGTGACCGACCCGGTCTCCTGCCGGGCAGGCTTTATAAGCCGCCGCCCGAGGCCGCCCCAGCCCACCAAGCCGCCCCGCCTCGCAAACCCTAACCCTAGCGCCGCCGCCGCAGCGCACGCCACCCGCGCCGCCGTTTGCCGGATCTGCCGTTTTTTCGGTTTAGGTAAAAATCGATCGGTTTTTTTAGAAACCCTAGATGCGTTTTTTATTTTATCGGTTCAGTTTTTCTCGGTTTAGTTATTTAGTGGACGTTCGTCCGTTATTTTGTTTTTACGAATGCTTTTCGCCGGTTAGGATCAGACAGCGAATGTTCGTTCATTAGTCTTTTCCTTTTATTTTATTTTCGGTCAGGGACATATCCGCGATTATTTTTATCGAAGATTAGCCCCTGATCTTTAAACCCTTGCCGTTTCTTAACCGTTTGTCCAAATCCAATGAAACCAATGCCAAAATCTTCATATCGAACCCTTCTTTCTGTTTAATCAACTTGAACAAGGTGTTGACAAATTAAAATTTGGTTGCAAGCAGATTTGGTTTTGAAGTTCTTTTGACCGTAGTTTCAGTTCCGTAGCTCCGATTTGATTGATTCTTTTTGCAATATCGAATTTCTTTAGTTGAGTTTTCAGATTCGATCTTCTTATTTGAGTTGTACCTGTGCATTTTTGCTTGATTGCTTATGTATGCTATTGTTTGTTTGCGATAGAATTCCCGAAGTGCGCAGCGTGCTACTATGAGTCACTAGGTTTTGCAGATCATCAGCAAGGCAAGTAACACTTTGATCATACACTTTTCTTACCCAGTTTTTATGCATTAGTATCAACTCCCAAACATTGCATGAGTAGGATCTCTTAACATGTGGGTTCTGGGAAGTAGTTGATGAGGTAGAACATATTGCCCTTTTATTATCAAACCCTTGGGAGTTACTTCAACGTAATGCTTATATCGCCATGCTATGCTCGTAGACGTGGATTGGGTTTGAGAGTATCCATGACAGATGTGAGATTGTTAATTAATGGTTAACTTAAGGTGGCTACTTAAACACACATCTGGGTGGATCGGTTGCGGGCACCTGGAGAATCCAGTGTTGCCCTAGGATATCCCGGAGTACCCGTGTGATCATCCTATGGTTCGTCACCTAGGCTCAAAGGGACCATAGGATTATTCATGCTAGAAACTTCCGTGTGAAGCCACAAGCTATTATGGGCTCTAGCATAGTGGAGTAAGTTGCATGACCTCTTCCAGTGGTAGGCTCGCAGAGGTAGGGGATGTAGGTTGGTACGGTCTACTCGGGGTTAGAGTTAATGCTTCTGAAAAATTGTGTCTCGGTCATCCGTTTCTCAAACACCAATTAGTGCGAGAAATCCAACGGAGGAGATTGAGTCTTGTGCGGAAAAGTGCGCAAACCTCTCCAGAGTGTACAAACTAATCATGGTTAGCTGTGTCCCCGGCTATGGACATATTGAGTATGTGGATCTTGGATTTTCATATTGATCTCATCACTCTAATACTTAATTTTTTGGGTTGTTAATTACTTTCTAATTGGGATTGAGTTGGAGGAACCTTCTCAATGTTTAACAACTACCATGATAGTTAAATATAATATATATTCCTTTGTTGTAGGGAAAAATTGGCTTTTCGAAAAAATATTATAACCATAGAGCCTCCACCAGCCATATATGCATGTAGCGATAGCATTTATCTGTTCATTGCTCTACTGTGTTATATTGCCAGCATATTCCATGTGCTGACCCATTTTCGGGCTGCAACGTATCATGTTGCAGAGTTTTCAGATGAGGAGTAAGGTGCGCTAGGTCATTTGTCGTGCACTCAGCTATGCCGTTGGAGTTGATGGACTCACTCTATTTTCCAAGTCTTCCGCTGTTATCTTATTTAGATGGCCTTAAGCCATATTATTGTAATAAGTTCTCTTTTGAGACTTTCAATGTAATAAGTGTGTGATTGCTACTCTATTATAAACCCTTCGAGTATTGTGTGTGTCAGCATTACCGATCCAGGGATGACACTTATGCACAGAGACTTGACCATCTAAGGTCGGGTCGCTACAAGATGGTATCAGAGCACACGCTGAATATAGGACACGACCACTAAGATGAGCCATAGGTCACTCTTTTCTACTCATTTTTGACTCCCCTCCATTTTCTACTCTATAGGATGGTGGACACAAGGAATAAGTTTACACAGCCGGATGAAGACACACCTTTTGGACGGCACCTGAAGGAAGTCACTAGGTACCTGAAGATTGGAATACCAAGCTTCACCGGGACCTACACCGCCACTTTACCAGAAGAGGAGCGTTGGATGATTCGAGTTCATGTTCCCGGAAGGACATTCACGCCAGTAACTGAGCCCATAGAGTTTTCCTTTGATGCACCAACCTGGAGTCTAGGAAAGAGCATGGCAGCCCACATCGTCATAGGACACATCGGTGAAGTTTATCACAAGGATCTTAAGGATACTATCTACCAGATATGTGGGCGCCGAGATGAGCAATGACAGATGATCAGCACCAGGAAGGATAGGTCCATTGCAGCTTTCATCGAGGAGTTAAACCAACACATTTGTCGCCAGGAGAACCAGATGTGCGCAAGTATGAGAGATCTGAGGAAGGTGATGACCAAGAACCTGGAGCTAGAAGAGGAACTAAAGTATACACGTGACGGATATGAGGAAGAAATCACAATACTAGTGGAGAAGAATGACGACCTGACAAAGAAGCTAGGAGTATTCATGGGAGACCTTGCGCCAGGAGGAGATGACAACCGTGCCAAGGACTACATCATCATCGACGACACCGACTCTGACAGTAGTGATGATGAGTATGAAGATGAAGTTGGAGCAGATATCATGGAGTCTTCCACCGATCAAAATTTCTAGATGACCCCCATATGATCAGTAGTATTGCCCCATGGAAATAGTATAGTCCGGGCACCGTAATGGTAGTTAGATCGATTGTATGCCCTTGTTTGAAATTGATTTGGTGTTATATGATTGTGTTTGACTCATGTGCATATGGGTAGTGCTTTCTCATTAGACCTCATTCTATTCTAACTCTCCCCTCTAAACCCATCAGATGCCTCCGAGACGTGACCCCGGATTTGTCTTCCCACCGGAGCTCACTCAGTTGATCCAGCAGCAAAATACACTGATGCAGGTGCTAGTTCAGAATCAAGGAAACAACAACAACAATAACAACAACCCACCGCCACCCCCTCCAGTTGACAACCTAGCCCGCTTTCTAATGTTGCAGCCATTGGTGTTTTCCAGTAGCACCGAGCCGATAGTTGCTGATGATTGGCTATGCAGGATAGGAAGGGAGTTGACCACCGCAGGTTGCACAGATGCAAAGAAGGTGCGAATTGCCACACACCAATTGGATGGACCTGCAGCCTCATGGTGGGAGAATTACACAGCCACTTTTCCTATAGCGAATGTCACATGGGAGCAGTTTCAGCAAGCATTCCGCACTGCTCATGTTTCAACTGGAGCTATGAGCATGAAGAAGTGGGAGTTACACAACTTACGCCAGGGCAACCGTACTGTGGGGCAGTACGCGGATGAGTTTAGCAAGCTAGCTCGTTATGCCCCAGATGACGTGGCCACCGATGCCGCGAAACTGGAGAATTTTATGGAAGGGATGAATGATGAGATGAGTATGCAGTTAATGGTGGCAACATTCAACAACTACCAGGAGTTGGTAGATAAGGATCTTATGATTGAAGGGAAGCAGCAGCAGATTAAGAGCCGCAAAAGGAAGAATGGACAAGGGAGGTACAATTCAGGAGCTCAGCAGAAACCTCGTTTCACCCCGAACTCGGGAGGATATACCCATAACCTGGAGGACATAACCACACTGGAGGAAGTTCTCATAACCACAGTGGCCCCAAGAATGGAAACGGGAATGGAGCAGGCAGTAATCAAAATTGCTCTAACCCAGCCACACCCGCCAAGAGGGATCTAAGTCATGTTACTCGCTTCAAGTGCGGGAATACTGGACATTACGCCACCGAATGTCCTGAAGCAAATAATTGAAATGGCAATGGAAGCTCTGTGAAGAAGACCAACCCTTTCAACAAGGGACAAGTGAACCACGTGAACGTGGAGGAGGTTGAAGAGCAGCCAGATGCAGTTATCGGTAAGTTTTTGGTTAAGTCATTTACCGCTCTCGTTCTTTTTGATACTGGTGCATCGTATTCATACATTTTAAGGGGATTTGTGGACAAGTTTAAGTTACCAACCTTAGCCCTTAGGACACCCTTGTTAGTAAGCTCACCAGGAGCAGAATATATGGCCAGCCGATGGTGCGACCGGATACCCTTAAATATTGGCAGCCATATTTTCCCCTCAGACCTAATAATTCAGGAGTCACAAGGATTGGATGCAATACTGGGTATAGATTGGCTATCGAAGTATGGAGGAAACATTGATTGTGTTAGTAGGTCAATTCTGCTCACCACCCCGGAGGGAAAAATGATTAAGTATGTATCCAGGCATACACCAAAGAGGACTCACGTAAACTCCCTCACATGCGTTGTTCAAGAGGAGGTGCATGTAGTGAAGGATTACCCGGATGTATTTCCAGAGGAACTACCAGGCATGACACCGGATCGAGACATTGAGTTTTTGATAGAGCTATTGCCAGGCACCGGACCAATATTGAAGAGACCATACCGGATGCCCGCAAATGATCTGGAGGAGATTAAGAAACAGATTAAGGAGTTATTGGAGGAAGGTTGCATTCGATGAATCTCGTTACCATGGGGAGCCCAGTGCTCTTGGTTGAGAAGAAGGATAAATCTCTGAGAATGGTGGTTGACTATCATGCACTAAATGAAGTGATGATCAAGAACAAGTACCCACTACCGATGATCAATGATTTGTTTGACCAACTACAAGGAGCTAAAGTATTTTCCAAGATCGATCTACGATCAGGGTACCACCAGCTGAAGATCTGAGAACAGGATATACCTAAGACAACTTTCACCACAAGGTATGGGCTACACGAGTACATGGTTATGTCATTTGGATTGACTAATGCCCCTGCCTATTTCATGAGTATGATGAATAAGGTGTTCATGGATTTCTTGGATAAGTTTGTTGTGGTGTTCATTAATGATATCCTGGTATACTCGATGAATGAAGAGGAACACAAGGAGCATTTGCATTTAGTTCTCGAGAAGCTCAAGGGACATCAGTTATATGCCAAGTTCAGCAAATGTGAGTTTTGGTTGAAGGAGGTTGGATTGCTTGGACATGTTATATCAGGAGAAGGTATAACAGTAGACCCTACAAAGGTTCAGCCAGTCACTGAGTGGTTGGCACCCACTTCAGTTGGAGAGATTCACAGTTTTCTGGGACTCGCGGGATATTATCGGAGATTCATTGATAATTTCTCAAAGATTGCGAAGCCCATGACAGAGTTGTTGAAGAAGGACACCAAGTTCAAATGGACGGAAGAATGTGAGGCCGGTTTTCAGGAGTTGAAGAAACGTTTGTCTACAGCCGCAGTGTTGATTCTGCCAGATATACGTACGGATTTCCAAGTGTATTGCGACGCGTCTCCCTTAGGACTTGGAGGTGTACTTATGCAAGATGGAGAAATTGTTTCATATGCCTCACGTCAGCTTCGACCGCATGAGTTGAATTATGCCACGCATGATTTGGAGTTAGCAGCAGTAGTGCATGCGCTCAATACCTGGAGACATTTTCTTATTGGAAATCATTGTGATGTGTACACGGATCATAAGAGTTTGAAGTACATTTTCACACAGAAGGAGTTGAATCTCAGGCAAAGGAGATGGTTGGAGCTTATAAAGGATTATGATATGAAGTTGCACTATCATCCAGGCAAGGCCAATGTCGTAGCAGACGCTTTGAGCCGAAAGAGTTATGTTAATACTCTCTTAATGGGAGGGTTACCAGAGGAGTTAGTCAAGGATCTCCGGGAACTTTGCTTGGATATAGTTCCTAGAGGTTTTGTTGCAGCATTGGAGGTCCAGTCAACATTATTGGGGAAGATTCGAGAAGCTCAGAAGGATGACAAAGAAATTGCCGAGATAAAGCAGAAAATGAGCAAGGGAAAGGCCAAAGGTTTTCATGAGGATGAGCACGACACCTTGTGGTTTGAGGACCGTGTTTATGCACCCAATAATGCAGAGATCAGGAAGTTGATACTTCAGGAGGCTCATGACTCGCCAAACTAGATACACCCTGGAAACACCAAGATGTATTTGGATTTGAAGGACCATTTCTGGTGGACGGGTATGAAGAAGGATATTGCCGAGTATGTAGCCGTATGTGATGTATGTCAGAGAGTGAAGGCAGAACATCAGATGCCGGTAGGATTACTGCAGCCTATGCCGATACCCGAATGGAAGTAGGATAAGCTTGGCATGGATTTTATCATCGGATTACCCAGGACCCGATTGGGATATGACTCTATCTTGGTGGTAGTTGATCGCTTGACCAAAGTGGCTTACTTTATCCCAGTGAAAACCACCTATACCAGTGCGAAGTTGGCCAAGATGTATATGACCAGGATCGTATGCCTGCATGGAGTTCCGAGGACTATCGTATCAGATAGAGGAACACAGTTTACTTCAAAGTTTTGGCACCAGCTGCACCAGACTTTGGGAACCAGGCTAGAGTTTAGTACTGCCTTTCATCCGCAGACAAATGGACATACCGAGAGAGTCAATCAGATTCTGGAGGACATGCTGAGAGCTTGTGTGCTTGATTCTGGAGTTCTCATACAACAATGGCTACCAGGCCAGTTTGAAGATGGCACCTTTCGAAGCTTTATATGGACGGAGGTGCAGGACACCGTTGATGTGGGATGAAGTTGGAGACCGTCAGTTGTTTGGACCAGATTTAATTAAAGAGTCAGAAGAGAAGGTTAAGCTGATTTGAGATAGACTGAAGGTAGCTCAGTCCAGGCAGAAAAGTTATGCAGACTCAAAACGCAAGGAGGTAGTCTATGAAATCGGACATAGAGCATATCTTCGTGTGTCACCTCTGTGAGAAGTTAAACGTTTTGGAATTAAGGAAAAGTTAGCCCCAAGATTTTTAGGACCATACCAAGTTTTGGAACATATGGGAGAAGTAGCCTACAAGTTGGAGTTACCCGAAGGACTGTCAGGAGTTCATGATGTGTTTCACATTTCCCAGTTGAAGAAGTGCCATGCAGAGATGGCCGATATTCCTCTAAGAGATACAGTGCCCCTAGAAGCAATTCAGTTGGATAGTGATCTGACCTATGAGGAGAAACCTGTCAAGATTCTCGAGTTTGCCAGCCGAATCACATGCAGTAATGTTATCAAGTTTTGCAAAGTTCAGTGGAGCCACCATACCGAGGATGAAGCCACCTGGGAACGAGAGGATGATCTACGGAAAGACCACCCACACCTATTTTCTAGCCAACCCGAATCTCGAGGGCGAGATTCACCTTAAGGGGGGTAGCTTTGTAACATCCAAAATTTCCAATTTGGAATGTTATACATAAGTCATCCATCCATATCATATTTTATTGCATTTTCTTTTGCGATCCTCGAAATTCTAAGCAACTCAAGGACCCCCAGAGAGAGTTGGGGATTTCATTGTTTTCATATTTGAATCTTCTCAAATATTGAAAGGTGGATCACTTTGGTTTCATTGTTTTTCCTTTCCAAAAATATTTCATAATTAAAAAACTATATGAGAGGAGATAATATGACTTCTCCAAAATAAATGAAGTATTGGAGGAAAAATATTAAAATCAAATAAATAATTTTATTTGGATTTTATTGCTATTTTATTGAATTAGAAAAATATGCATTTTTAAAAATTACAGTTTTAGGCCAAGAAAATGTTCACTTTGTTCTAAATATTCTATTTAGATGGTGATTTTTTTTGGCATTTTTAGATTTTTATTTTATTTTTTAGGATTTTTTCCCGGCGAAATCTGTTTTTTTTAAATCTCCTGCCGGGCAGGCTTTATAAGCTGCCGCCCAAGGCCGCCCCATCCCACCAAGCCGCCCCGCCCCGCAAACACTAACCCTAGCGCCGCCGCCGCCGTTCACCGGATCCGCCGTTGGTATTTTTTCGGTTTAGGTAAAAATCAATCATTTTTTTAGAAACCCTAGTTGCGTTTTTTTATTTTATCGGTTCGGTTTATCTCGATTTAGTTATTTAGCGGATGTTCGTCCGTTCGTTCGTTTTTACGAACAGTTTTCGCCGGTTAGGATCAGACAGCGAACGTTTGTTCGTTAGTCTTCTCCTTTTATTTTATTTTCGGCCAGGGACCTATCCGCGATTATTTTTATCGCAGATTAGCCCCTAATCTTCAAACCCTTGCCATTTCTTAACCATTTGTCCAAATCCAGTGAAACCAACGCCAAAATCTTCGTATCGAACCCCTCTTTCTGTTTAATCAACTTGAACAAGGTTTTGACAAATTAAAATTTGGTTGCAAGCAAATTTGGTTTTGAAGTTCTTTTGACCGTAGTTTCAGTTCCGTAGCTCCGATTTGATTGATTCTTTTTGCAAGATCGAATTTCTTTAGTTGAGTTTTCAGATTTGATCTTCTTATTTGAGTTGTAACCATGCATCTTTGCTTGATAGCTTATGTATGCTATTGTTTATTTGCGATAGAATTCCCGAAGTGCGCAACGTGCTACTACGAGTCACTAGGTTTTGCGGATCATCAGCAAGGCAAGTAATACTTTGATCATACTCTTTTCTTACCTAGTTTTATGCATTAGTTTCAACCCCCAAACATTGCATGAGTAGGATCTCTTAACATGTGGGTTCTGGGAAGTAGTTGATGAGGTAGAACCTATTGCCCTTTTATTATCAAGCCCTTGGGAGTTAATTCAACATAATGCTTATATCGCCATGCTATGCTCATAGACGTGGATCGGGTTTGAGAGTATCCATGACAGATGTGAGATTGTTAATTAATGGTTAACTTAAGGTGGCTACTTAAACACACATATGGGTGCATTGGTTGCGGGTACCTGGAGAATCCAGTGTTGTCCTAGGATATCCCGGTGTACCTGTGTGATCATCCTATGGTTCGCCACCCAGGCTTAAAGGGATCATAAGATTATTCATGCTAGAAACTTCCGTGTGCAGCCACAAGCTATTATGGGCTCTAGAATAGTGGAGTAAGTTGCATGACCTCTTCCAGTGGTAGGCTAGTAGATGTAGGGGATGTCGGTTGGTACTGTCTACCCGGGGATAGAGTTAATGCTCCTGAAAAACTGTGTCTCGGTCATCCATTTCTCAAACACCAATTAGTGCGAGAAATCCAAAGGGGGAGATCGAGTCTTGTGGGGAAAAGTGCAAAACCTCTATAGAGTGTACAAACTAATCATTGTTAGCCGTGTCCCCGGTTATGTACATCTTGAGTATCTGGATCTTGGATTTTCATATTGATCTCATTACTCTAATACTTAATTGGTTGGGTTGTTAATTACTTTCTATTTGGGATTGAGTTGGAGGAACCTTCTCAATGTTTAAGAACTACCATGATAGCTAAATATAATATATATTCCTTTGCTGTAGGGAAAAAATGGCTTTTCACAAAAACATTATAACCATAGAGCCTCCACCAGCCATATATGCATGTAGTGATAGCATTTATCTATTCACTGCTCTACTATGTTATATTGCCAGCATATTCCATGTGCTGACCCGTTTTCGGGTTGCAACGTATCATGTTGCAGACTTTTCAGATGAGGAGTAAGGTGCGCTAGGTCGTTTGTCATGCACTCAGCTATGCCGTTGGAGTTGATGGACTCACTCTATCTTCCAAGTCTTCAGCTGTTATCTTATTTAGATGGCCTTAAGCCATATTATTGTAATAAGTTCTCTTTTGAGACTTTCGATGTAATAAGTGTGTGATGCTACTCTGTTATAAACCCTTTGAGTACTATGTGTGTCAGCATTAACGATCCAAGGATGACACTTATGCACAGAGACTTGACCATCTGAGGTCGGGTCACTACACAACCTCACGCAAACTCATTGGGTCAAAATGATTCAAGTGTACAATCCAAGTATTGAATATACTCCAGGCAAGGCCAATGTGATTGCAGATGCTTTGTTCAGAAAGGTTTATTGCAACAGCTTAATTCTCAAGCCATTCCAACCGGATCTTTGTGAAGCTTTCCGCAAGCTCAACCTCCAAGTTGTTCCTCAAGGTTTTCTTGCCAACCTTCAAGTCACTCCAACTTTAGAAGATCAAATTCATGAGGCACAACTCCTTGACACCATGGTGAAGAAGGTGAAACACGCTATCGCCAAGGGCATATCCAAATACAAGTGCTATCGCATTGATGACAAGGACACTTTATTCTTCGAGGACCGGATTGTGGTTCCTAAAGCTGATCTAAGGAAGGTCATAATGAACGAAGCGCACCATTCTTTTCTTTCCATTCATCCAGGCAGTTCGAAGATGTACCATGACCTCAACCAGTCGTATTGGTGGACTTGAATGAAGCGAGATATTGCTCAATTCGTGAATGAATGTGATGTCTGTTGAAGGGTGAAAGCAGAACACCAACGACTAGCTGGTCTCCTACAACCTCTTGCTATTTCAGAATGGAAGTTTGATCATATCGAAATGTACTTTGTCACTGGATTTCCTAAGTCCAAGCGTGGGAATGATGCTATCTTTGTTATCATCGACAAGCTTACAAAAGTGGCTCATTTCCTTCCAATCAAAGAATCTATCACAACAACTCCGTTGGCAGAGCTATACACTTCTAGAATTGTCTCCTTGCAAAGTATGACGCAATTGATATCTTCAGACCACGCAAGCATTTTCACTTCTAAGTTTTGGGACTACTTCCATGTGACGCCCCGAGACCGATATGCCAGGTGTCTTCCAGTTATTCGTTGTTGTTGTCTTGTCATTCGCTTGCGTGTTGCATCTTGTCATGTCATCATGTGCATTGCATCATCATGTTTTCAAAACTTGCATCCGTCCCGGTCTCCTCGTTCTTTCCGTTGTTCGTTCTGAGCCCGACCATACTTGCACGCGCCCGCGGCATGTCCGATATAGTATTTTATAAGTGGCCAGAAAATGTTCTCGGATTGGGTCGAAAGTTGGCGTGTGGTCTTATTATAGTGTAGATATACCGCATGTCAAGTTTCATCGCATTCCAAGTTTGTTTGATAGCCCAACCGTTAAACTATAGCGGCATTATAGCCGGTCTAATGTCGGACGTTTTCGGTCTCCAGAAACAGTAGTCGGGCCTCTCTCTCTTCTCTTCTCTCAGCTCGAGCCCTTCTGCACAGCCCACAAGTTCCAACCGACCCCTCGCGTGCGTGTTCGAAACTTCCCCGGACCCGACCCGGACAGTTGTCACCGTTGGGTCAGGATCATCCCCAAACATCTACAAAACGTCTCCGTTTCTTATTTAGATTTTCCTAGCCTATATATTCTCAACCGTCGGATTTTGATCGGATGATCCAACTCCCTTCTTTTCCATATATATATATATATAGTATATCCCTAGTCCATTTTGGACAACCCTAATTTCTAGGGATCCTAACCTAGCGCCGCCGCCCACTTTCTCCTCAATTTCAGTGCTAGGCCAATCACCTCACTCCGTCCATCTCCCTCGATTTGTGCCCCTCCCAACCATTGCGAAAGCCGAAGCCTCCATCTTCCCTGATCCAAAAAGCCTCCACCTCCTCCCTTCGATTCGTCGTCGTATAGATCGAGCAGGAGGCTCGATCCCCAGCCACCTCTCTGCCCGAACCCCTCCTCTGCTCCTAGACGCCTGCACCCCGCTAATCCCCGTGCCGCCCCATCGCTCGTCGGAGACCAGGGTTGCCGGAGGCCGCGACCACCTCTCCGTCCAGCAGGTTCACCGTGTTGGACTCCGCCGACTCGCCGGACTCCACGTGCAGGCCTGTCTCGATGCCCCCTCTCCTTCCCTTTCATCTCGCCCTCGCCCGTTCACCATCTCCCTCTCTCCTGCAGGAACCCGGGAGCTCGAAGCCATGACCGCCGCCACCTTGGATCCTTCTCATCTATCGCCGGAGCTCCGTCCACCGCTGCATCGCCCGGATTCGGTCGCGCGGGACCGGATCCATCTATTCCCGCTTCTCTCTGGCCGTAGTTGCCTCCCAGCGCCCTCCCTCGTCGCCGGAGTTCGCCGGCGTCGTCAGCTTCAGTTCCCTGCTCTAGATCAAGCGAACGAGAAGACCGCGTGCGTTGACCCCGCGCTCTAGGCCCGCCTCCAGCGTCATCGTGGGCCGCGTGAGCAAGGCCTAGCCCAGCCGCTGATAGATCCTAACCGCGCCACCGAACGGGCCAAGCCCGTGGGTGAGCAGGCCCTCCCTCCAGCCTCCTGTGCATCTAGCCCAGCAGTTTTGGCCCATGTCATGTTTTTTTCCTCTAGACAATTTTGTCTATTATCCAGAGCTTTGCCAGTTTTACAGTATAGCCCCTAAACATCATGCATTTTATAACTCTCCAACCGTGCATCAGATTAAAACAAACTTAATATGAAACTTGCTTAGAATTTCATCTAGTTTAATAATATGCAACTTTCATCTATGTTTAAAATGTTTAAAATGCTGTTTGTATAAATTTGCTTAAATAACTTAATAAAACAGTTTAATTCATAACTAAATAACTGTAGCTCGGGTTTAAATAATCTTTATATGTAAATGGGATAGAAAAATGCCTAGTTTAACATGGTGGCATCACTTTGCATGTTTAACAACTCTAAAATTGTGTTTAGGGCAGAACAGTACCAAACCTAATATATGCATATGGGGATTTACCGGAATTGTTGTTCGTTGCTTCCGGCCTCATTTAAACTTGAGTAGATAGGTAGTTTTACTTTGCAATACCCTCTTGCCATGTTTAACAACATTTAATATTGTTGGATACATAAACAAGATCGAACTAAATAAGTCACGTGGTGTTTCGTCAATATGCAACGGAGTTGCATATTGAGCTCCACTTAATTTGTAGGGTTGTTTGTGCACTTTGCCATGCCGTGCCTCATTAAACCGGACATGCATCATACTTGTTTGCGCGACGTGCCATGCTTATGTGATGTTTGTTTACTATGTTGTTTTCTTTCTTTCCGGTATACTTCTTCTTGGTAATCCGGTAACGTTGCATTTGTGAGGATCCGTTGGCTACGTCCGTTTGTCTTCATCATGGACTCGTTCTTCTTCCTTGCGGGATTTCAGGCAAGATGACCATACCCTCGAAATCATTTCTATCTTTGCTTGCTAGTTGCTCGCTCTTTTGCTATGCCTATGCCGCGATACCTACCACTTTGCTTACCATGCCTCCCATTTTTCTAAACCGAGCCTCTAACCCACCTTGTCCTAGCAAACCGTTCTTTGTCTATGTTACCGCTTTGCTCAGCCCCTCTTATAGCGTTGTTAGTTGCAGGTGAAGATTGGAGTTGTTTCATGTTTTGGAACATGATTATTGTTGGGATATCACAATATCTCTTATTTATATTAACGCATCTATATACTTGGTAAAGGGTGGAAGGCTCGGCCTTATGCCTGGTGTTTTGTTCCACTCTTGCCGCCTTAGTTTCCGTCATATCAGTGTTATGTTCCCGGATTTTGCATTCCTTACACGGTTGGGTTATAATGGGAACCCCTTGACAGTTCGCCTTGAATAAAACTCCTCCAGCAAGGCCCAACCTTGGTTTTACGATTCGCCACCTAGCCTGTTTTTCCCTTGGGTTAGGCCAGCCCAAGGGTCATCTTTATTTTAAACCCCCGGGCCAGTGCTTGTCTAAGTGTTGGTCCAACCCAGAGCACCGTGCGGGGCCGTCCCATGGCAACTTGGGTTACGTTGGCTCCCGTACGCTTAGCTTATCCGGTGTGCCCTGAGAACGAGATATGTGCAGCTCCTATCGGGATTTTTGTCGGCACAGCGGGTGGTCTTGCTGGACTTGTTTTACCATTGTCGAGGATGTCTTGTAACCGGGATTCCGAGTCTGATCGGGTTGTCTTGGGAGAAGGAATATCCTTCGTTGACTGTGAGACCTTGTGATGGCTAAGTTGGGACACCCCTGCAGGGATTTGAACTTTCGAAAGTCGTGCTTGCGGTTATGGGCAGATGGGAATTTGTTAATGTCCAGTTGTAGAAAACTTGAAGTTGAACTTAATTAAAATGCACCAACCGCGTGTGTAACCGTGATGGTCTCTTCTCGGCGGAGTCCGCGAAGTGAACACGGTGTTGGAGTTATGCTTGACGTAGGTTGTTCTAGGATCACTTCTTGATCATAGTTTCTCGACCGTGCTTTTGCCTTCTCTTCTCGCTCTCATTTTGCGTATGTTAGCCACCATATATGCCAGTCGCTTGCTGCAGCTCCACCTCATACCTTTTACCCTTCCTATAAGCTTAAATAGTCTTGATCGCGAGGGTGTGAGATTGCTGAGTCCCCGTGACTCACAGATACTTCCAAAACCAGTTTGCAGGTGCCGATGATGCCGTGCAGGTGACTCAACCAAGCTCAAGGCGGAGCTCGATGAAGATCTTGTCCATTGTGTTGTTTCGTTTCAGTCGATCAGTAGTGGAGCCCAATTGGGACAATCGGGGATCTGTGTAGCATTTGGAGTAGTCTTCTTTTATTTTGGTTCCCTAGTCGGACCTGGATTGTATCTGGATGATGTAATGCTTTATTCATGTATTGTGTGAAGTGGAGATTGTAAGCCAAGTATGTATCTCTTTCCCTTATGTATTACATGGGTTTTGTGAAGATTACCTCGCTTGCGACATTGCTTTCAATGCGGTTATGCCTCTAAGTCGTGCTTCGACACATGGGAGATATAGCCGCATCGAGGGCGTTACAAGTTGGTATCAGAGCCATCCCTGACCTTAGGAACCCCTACTTGATCAAATCGTTGGCGTTGTTGAGTCTAGAAAATGTTTTGAGTCATTTAGGAATTATATATCGGAGAGTTAGCAATTCTTTTTACTCCTCAGTCCCTTCGTCGCTCTGGTGAGGCATCCTGACGTAGAGTTTTGACTCTTCTTTTCTCAAATTTCACTAATTCTTTTAGGATCACGCGGATATCTTGGAATCGTTTCGATGGTTTTGTGACGAGAACATTGTTCTTGGTGCCTCCTGACATTTAGGGGTTGTGGCAGTGTCCTAGGGAGTTGAGCTCCGAGGTGTTGTCGTCACAATTTTATCATTGCAGTTCTGGAATACCGGATTTTCGCTGACATCGAAAATCTCTTTTATGCAGTTGTTGGTGAGATAACCTCGACGCCACCCAGTACTGGGGCGGGAGTTTGGGAGTATTGCCATAACTCGTATAATGGTTGCTTTTCGAAGGATGAGGTAAATGATTTCCGAAGGTTTCTTGGTTATGTGTTGAAGGATGGATACAGCTGGATGTAGGATTTGATAGTTTTGGGTGAGATATTATGCTTCCCCTGTATCCCCAACACCTGATTGCATAACCGGAAAGTTTCGGGAGTTTATAAGTGGGAATTCAAGTAGCTCCTAGGATATCTTTCCGACAGATGTATGATATCAAATTGGGGTTCGATGTCTAGTGGTCCGCCTATCCACGGTTGGTTTTACAGTGGTCTTGTTGTGTCTTAAAGAGTCCTTGGCTCTGCTGACTCGGGGACGCTTTGTATGTCATGTGCACAGCCTTGTACATGATGGTGTTGTACGATCGAGCCCATGTAGGCCCCACCACAAAAACTTCGGATGAAATCTCTATCATATGTTTGTTCTGGCTTTTTCTGCAAGCCAACCCTTGTTTTGTTTTGAGTTGTGGTATTCGAGTTGCTTCGAAGTCAAATGGTGATTCCATACCTTTCCTAAGCGGTGTTCTCATACTCCTATGCGAATACTAATCCTTCTTAATCATCAAGATTGTGTTGTCAATCCTTTTCAACCGGCGTGTTTCTCTTCAAGTGGATCCGAACATTTCAACATCTGCAAGATCAAGCATCATCTCTTCTCAATGGTGTTTCTTTCATCCGTCTCCATGTTGCCTTTGTTTTTCCCGCCCACCCACCCTTTTTCTTCAAGGACTAAGATTTCTTTATCAAGTATCTATCTTATGATTATGAAGTCTCTCCATTCTTTTCCGTCAATGTTCTTGCCCGGTGATTCTCATGAAGATCCTAACGGAGCCTCAAATTCATCATTCTTCATTCTTTTTCTTCTCCGGTGGAACCAAGTCAAGCTTTGTTGATCATATCCTTTCCTCGTTTCAATGCTTTCTCATGTCGGTGCACCTCTTAATCATCTACTTCTCGCTATTCAATTGTTCCGGAGTGTTGAAGATATCTCGAAGATTCGCGTTTCCATTCTCAATCCGTCGAAGCTATTTCGAGATTGCTATCTCATTCAAGACATTTAATTAAACCGGTGCAATCTATCTTTTAAATCATTCAACGGTGTTTTCTTTTGAGTGGGCCCTAACCCACAGGTGTTTTCCTAGGATCTTACCTGACTCTTCTTATTTTCCCGGAGCTATCCTAAATTCTTTTCAAAGTTTGACGTAAGAAGGATTCATCATCAGTCATATGTATTTCTTGAAGATCTTTTAAATTCTTTTCATCGTTGGATCAACTTCTTCGTTTTTGATTCTTTCAGAGTGTCTCAACAATTCATGGTGGTGTTTCTCATCGTCATTCTCTGCATTTGAAGACCGAAGAAGATTTATTCTCTCAATCTTGTTCCATTCTCTTCAAGATTCATGGTGCAAGCATTATGACATCCTCTCATAATTGTTTTTGATCATGAGAATTCTTTTCACCCATCCGGAGCAATTCACGATTCTTTTTAGTTTGCTTCTCCGGAGCCCATCATTTCAGAAGACTTATTTATTTTCAGCTTTCAGCTCTCTTTCTCCAAATCTTACGGGTGCATCATTCCAATATTCTCTAATCAGTCGTGATCTCTGCGTTTCAGTTGTATCTAAATCCCCTCAAGTATCATCATCCGTTCTCTAATTCTTACCGGTGATTCATCTCTTTTCTTCGTTCATTTTCAATTCTTATGGTGGTTCGTTCAAGAGTTCTCTTCCTATGTTATCATATCAATTCATTCGTTGTTTCAACCCTACCGGTGGATCATCGAAGGCCTCTTCAAGTTCGCGCAATATCTATCTTAATCCTTTTTTACGAGAATAAGTAGTATGCCAAACCCGTTGCTTGTCATCAATCTAAATTGGTGAAGGATACGCATAACATAATTCTTATTCTTGTTTCATCTAAGTGATAAATTCCTTCCTTCGGAGTTGTTCATGATGAATAAATTCTTGATTTTCTTTTGTTCATCTTTTCTTTTTCCCGGAGTTCCAAGCTCTCTCAATTTTTTCTTCATGAAGATCCATCTAAATCATTGCAAGGCTTCAACCTTATTCTTTTCATCTTTCATTTCGTTTGTTCATTCTTTTTTTACCGGAGTTCTTCATGGAGGCACTACATGATGGTTCATAAAGGATTTAATTCCTTCTCGAAGTGTTCATCAAGATTCTTTTCAGAGGAGCTCAAAAATTCTTCATCTTGCGTTCCGCAATTCGTTCTATCCTATCTTTTGAGATGGTGTTATGTCATTCTTGATGATTTCCCTCCGTGGTTCATGATTCACAAGATATCAAGAATGAGGTATTTTAAATCCATCAATTTCTTCTTTCAATTTATCTTGGATTATATTTCACCTAAAGCCTTCCCTAAGGAATGTTGCTATTGTGGTGCTTCTCAATGACCCAAGCTTGCTCTTTATCCTCTTGGTGGAACAAGTTTTTCATCTCTTCGTTGATCTCAAGCAAGCAATTGTTTTCATTTGTGGCAGGTTTTGACCTCAAGTTCTTGAGACGTTTTCCATAAGCCCTCAACAAGCCTGTTCTCTTCGTTGTTGATTTCCCAACAACTCCGTTCAATCCTTCTTTTTAATGATGCTCTCTCAAATTCATTTGAGGTAGAACATGTTGTTTTTTCTTCTTCGTTCTTTTCTTTGCATTCTTTCATTTCTTCCGGAGGCATTGTGATGATGCTCTCTTGACTCATCATCTCGTATTGTGAAGATCATGTTCTTTTCTTTTGCTTATCCTTTTAACCGGAGTGTCGTGTCCTCCATTCAAGTTCTCTAATCTTATCAAGTTTTGCCCCCTTCTCAACCAGAGTGCCGTATGAAATCGTTCTTACCCATTGTGCCATTCTTTCAATAGTTCCGGAGGTAGTGTGTTGTTGATTTCATCAAGTATCCTCTCATCTTGTCAAGTTCTTGTTAATTCCTTCCATTTTCGGTCGGAGTGCTATCCAAATTATATCATTCTTATTCCCTTTTCTATCTTATTTTAACCGGAGTGTTATGTCTATCATTCCTCTTCTAAATGGAGTCTTATCGTAATTGATCCTTATCGTCCCTTATACATCTCGTTTAAACCGGAGTGCTTGCATGTACTTTTTGTCCTTTGCTACCCTTTTCTTATGCTTTTCAACCTACAAGGTTCTCGTAATGTTCCTTGTTACTTTTTCTAACGAAGTGTTTTCAAGTTCGTTCATCTCCGTTGTATCCTTTCTTTCAATTTGTTCAACATCCGAAGGTTCATTGGTTTCACTCGTTTGTCAAAGAAGCAACTTAGTTTTACCTCTTCTCTTTCTCTTCCGTTTTTCCCTGGTGCCATTCTAGATCTCGGGACGAGATCCTCTCGTAGTGGTGGAGTGTTGTGACACCCCGAGACTGATATGCCAGGTGTCTTCCAGTTATTCGTTGTTGTTGTCTTGTCATTCGCTTGCGTGTTGCATCTTGTCATGTCATCATGTGCATTGCATCATCATGTTTTCAAAACTTGCATCTGTCCCGGTCTCCTCATTCTTTCCGTTGTTCATTCTGAGCCCGACCACACTTGCATGCGCCCGCGGCATGTCCGAAATAGTATTTTATAAGTGGCCGGAAAATGTTCTCGGATTGGGTCAAAAGTTGGCGTGTGGTCTTGTTATAGTGTAGATAGACCGCGTGTCAAGTTTCATCGCATTCGGAGTTCATTTGATAGCCCAACCGTTAAACTATAGCGGCATTATAGCCGGTCTAACATCGGACGTTTTCGGACTCCAGAAATAGTCGCCGGGCCTCTCTCTCTCTCTTCTCTTCTCTCAGTTCGAGCCCTTCTGCACCGCCCACAAGTTCCAACCGACCCCTCGCGTGCATGTCCGAAACTTCCCCAGACCCGACGCGGACAGTTGTCATCGTTGGGTCCGGATCATCCCCAAACATCTACAAAACGTCTCCGTTTCTTATTTAGATTTTCCTAGCCTATCTATTCTCGACCGTCGGATTTTAATCGGATGATCCAACTCCCTTATTTTCCATATATATATATATATATAGTCTATCCCTAGTCCAGTTTGGACAACCCTAATTTCTAGGGATCCTACCCTAGCGCCGCCGCCCACTTTCTCCTCAATTTCAGTGCCTGGCCAATCACCTCACTCCGTCCATCTCCCTCGATTTGCGCTGCCGCCCAACCACTGCGAAAGCCGAAGCCTCCATCTTCCCCGATCCAAAAATCCTCCACCTCCTCCCTTCGATTCATCGTCGTACAGATCGAGCAGGAGGCTCGATCCCCAGCCACCTCTCTGCCCGAACCCCTCCTCTGCTCCCAGACGCCTGCACCCCACTAATCCTCGCACCACCCTGTCGCTCGCTAGAGACCAGGGTCGCCGGAGGCCGCGACCACCTCTCCGTCCAGCAGGTTCACCGCGTCGGACTCCGCCGACTCGCCGGACTCCACGTGCAGGCCTGCCTCGATGCCCCCTCTCCTTCCCTTTCGTCTTGCCCTCGCTCGTTCACCATCTCCCTCTCTCCTGCAGGAACTCGGGAGCTCGAAGCCATGACCGCCGCCGCCTCGGATCCTTCTCATCTGTTGCCGGAGCTCCGTCCACCACTGCATCGCCCTGATTCGGTCGCGCGGGACCGGATCCATCTATTCCTGCTTCGTCTCTGGCCCCAGTTGCCTCCCAGCGCCCTCCCTCGTCGCCGGAGTTCGCCGTCGTCGTCAACTTCAGTTCCTTGCTCCATATCAAGCGAACGAGAAGACTGCGCACGTTGACCCCGCCCTCTAGGCCCGCCTCCAGCGTCATCCTGGGCCCTGTGAGCAAGGCCTAGCCCAGCCGCTGATAGATCCTAACCGCACCACCGAACGAGCCAAGCCCATGGGTGAGCAGGCCCTCCCTCCAGCCTCTTGTGCATATGGCCCAGCAGTTTTGGCCCATGTCATGTTTTTTCCTCTAGACGATTTTGTCTATTATCCAGAGTTTTGCCAGTTTTACAGTATAGCCCCTAAACATCATGCATTTTATAACTCTCCAACTGTGCATCAGATTAAAACAAACTTAATATGAAACTTGCTTAGAATTTCATCTAGTTTAATAATATGCAACTTTCATCTATGTTTAAAATGTTTAAAATGTTGTTTGTATAAATTTGCTTAAATAACTTGCTAAAAACAGTTTAATTCATAACTAAATAACCGTAGCTCGGTTTTAAATAATCTTTATATGTAAATGGGGTAGAAAAATGCCTAGTTTAACATGGTGGCATCACTTTGCATGTTTAACAACTCTAAAATTGTGTTTAGGGCAGAACAGTACCAAACCTAATATATGCATATGGGGATTTACCGGAATTGTTGTTCGTTGCTTCCGGCCTCATTTAAACTTGAGTAGATAGGTAGTTTTACTTTGAAATACCGTGCGGGGCCGTCCCTTGGCAACTTGGGTTACGTTGGCTCCCGTACGCTTAGCTTATCCAGTGTGCCCTGAGAACGAGATATGTGCAGCTCCTATCGGGATTTGTCGGCACAGCGGGTGGTCTTGCTGGACTTGTTTTACCATTGTCGAGGATGTCTTGTAACCGGGATTCCGAGTCTGATCGGGTTGTCTTGGGCGAAGGAATATCCTTCGTTGACCGTGAGACCTTGTGATGGGCTAAGTTGGGACACCCCTACAGGGATTTGAACTTTTGAAAGCCGTGCCCGCGGTTATGGGCAGATGGGAATTTGTTAATGTCCAGTTGTAGAAATCCTAAAGTTGAACTTAATTAAAATGCACCAACTGCGTGTGTAACCGTGATGGTCTCTTCTCGGCGGAGTCCGGGAAGTGAACACGGTGTTGGAGTTATGCTTGACGTAGGTTTATTCTAGGATCACTTCTTGATCATAGTTTCTCGACCGTGCTTTTGCCTTCTCTTCTCGCTCTCATTTTGCGTATGTTAGCCACCATATATGCTAGTCGCTTGCTGCAGCTCCACCTCGTACCTTTTACCCTTCCTATAAGCTTAAATAGTCTTGATCACGAGGGTGTGAGATTGTTGAGTCCTGAAAGTGCTAGTGATCGACTAGAGGGGGGTGAATAGGCGATTTTTATGAAAGTCTTCAAAACATGGAAGTTTCGAAGACAAATGATAGAAATAAACCTATTACCATGCAGCGGAAGGTAGACTACACTAGGCAAACCATAGTCAAGTATTCAATGAAGTGAAAGCACAATGACTAATAGCTGCTAGGCAGTAAAGATCAGGTAGGAAGATATTGTGAAGCCAATCAGAACAAGCAGTCACTCAGTGAAGACAAAAGATAATGCAATCATACAATGACTTCACAAGGACCAACAGTAAGTAAAGGGAAGGGAAGGATGAAACGAGTGACTCGTTGAAGACAATGATTTGTTGGACCAGTTCCAGTTGCGGTGACAACTGTACGTCTGGTTAGGGCGGCTAGGTATTTAAACCTGAGGACACACAGTCCCGAACATGCAGCCCAGGACACTCAGTCCTCACCGTATTCCCCTTGAGCTAAGGTCACACAGACCTCGCCCAATCACTATGGTAAGTCTTCAAGGTAGACTTCCAAACCTTCACAGACTTCGTTCACCGGTGATCCACAATGACTCTTGGATGCTCAGAACGCGACGCCTAACCGGCTGGAGGATTCACAGTCCTCAAGTGTAATAAGTCTTTAGATCACACAGACAGGAAGACTTCAGTGATGCCTAACACTCCTTGGCTCTGGGTGGTTAGAGCTTTATCCTCTCAAGGAATTCTCTCTTAAAGGCTTCGAGGTGGGTTGCTCTCAAACGACAGAAGCCGTGCTTTAATTCAGAGCAGCCAACCGTTTATGGTTGTAGGGGGTGGGCTATTTATAGCCACTAGGCAACCCGACCTGATTTGTCCGAAATGACCCTGGGTCACTAAGGAACTGACACGTGTTCCAATGGTCAGATTTCAAACACACACGGCAACTTTACTTGGGCTACAAGCAAAGCTGACTTATCCAACTCTGGACGAGATTTGCTCTCATAGTCTTCACTCGAAGATATAGGATTTTGGTTAAGCATCACTTCAGTCATTCTGGCTGGTTCTCTTGGACCTCACTTAACATTACGGTGGTTCCTATGACTCAACAAAGAAAAACACAGAATGACGAAACTGCTAAGTCTTCGCGCTCCATAGTCTTCACGCGATGTCTTCTCTTGTCATAGTCTTCAATGTGAATGTCTTCATATACCACCTTTGACTTCAATGTCTTCATACATTTTTAGGGGTCATCTCTGGTAGGAAAACCGAATCAATGAGGGACCTCTACCTGTGTTATCCTGCAATTCTCACAAACACATTAGTCCCTCAACTAGAGGTTTGTCGTCAATACTCCAAAACCAACTAGGGGTGGCACTAGATGCACTTACAAGACCCCGTGACTCACAGATACTTCCAAAACCAGTTTGCAGGTGCCGATGATACCATGCAGGTGACTCAACCAAGCTCAAGGCGGAGCTCGATGAAGATCCTGCCATTGTGTTGTTTCGTTTCAGTCGATCAGTAGTGGAGCCGAGTTGGGACGATCGGGGATCTGTGTAGCATTTGGGGTAGTCTTCTTTTATTTTGGTTCCGTAGTCGGACCTTGATTGTATTTGGATGATGTAATGCTTTATTCATGTATTGTGTGAAGTGGCGATTGTAAGCCAACTATGTATCTCTTGCCCTTATGTATTACATGGGTTGTGTGAAGATTACCTCACTTGCGACATTGCTTTCAATGCGGTTATGCCTCTAATTGTGCTTCGACACGTGGGAGATATAGCCGCATCGAGGGAGTTACATTCCAGAAGGCCATGGGCACCAACATTCGCTTCAGCATGACTTTCCATCCTCAAACAAGTGGCCAAGTCGAGCGAGTCAATCAAATCCTCGAAGAGATGCTCAAAGCTTGTGTCATCTCTTTCGGTATGAAGTGGGAAGATTGCCTCCCTTATGCCGAGTTCTCCTACAACAACAGCTTCCAAGCAAGTTCAAGCAAGGCCCCATTCAAAATTCTATATGGCAGAAAGTGTCGTACTCCTCTCAATTGGTCCGAGACTAGTGAATGCCAACTTCTTGGCAACGGCTTGATCATAGAAGCTGAAGAAATATGTAAAGTCATCGGTGAAAATCTCAAAGCCGTGCAATCGCGCCAGAAGAGTTACTATGATAGCAAGCACCGTGACTTGGCTTTCGAGATCGGAGACCATGTCTACCTCCGCGTCTCTCCAATGAAAGGCACTCGACACTTCGTTATCAAAGGGAAGCTTGCCCCAAGATACGTGGGTCCTTCCAAGATCATTGGCAAAAGAGGCGACCTCGCCTATCAACTCGAGCTTCCGTCCTGATACGTCTCCGTCATATCTATAATTTTTGATTGTTCCATGCCAATATTGTTCAACTTTCATATACTTTTTGGCAACTTTTTATATTATTTTTGGGACTAACATATTGATCCAGTGCCTAGTGCCAGTTCCTGTCTGTTGCATGTTTTTGGTTTCGCAAAATATCCATATCAAACGGAGTCCAAACGGGGTAAAAACGGACGGAGCTTATTTTTGGAAAATATGGAAAATTCGGAAGGAAAATCAACGCGAACCAGTGGCCGAGGTGGTCACGAGGTAGGGGGGAGCCCCCCCTTAGGACGCGCCCCCTTAGGGCGCGCCCCTACCCTCGTGAGCCCACCATAAGGCGGTTGACGCTCTTCTTTTGCCGCAAGAAAGCTAATATTCGGAAAAAAATCACGGCGCAGGTTTTAGGCCAATCGGAGTTAAGGATCTCCATATATACATGAAACGGTGAAACAGAGCCAGAAGAGAATGCAGAACCAGAGAGAAACAGAGAGATAGATCCAATCTCGGAGGGGCTCTCGCCCCTCCCACGCCATGGAGGCCAAGGACTAGAGGGGAAACCCTTCTACCATCTAGGGAGGAGGTCAAGGAAGAAGAAGACGCAGGGGCCCTCTCCCCCCTTGCTTTTGGTGGCGCCGGAGTGCCACCGGGGGCCATCACCATCACCGCCATCTTCACCAACAACTTCACCGCCATCATCACCAACTCTTCCCCCCTCTATGCAGCAGTGTAACCTCTCTCTTACCCGTTGTAATCTCTACTTAAACATGGTGCTCAACGCTATATATTATTTCCCAATGATGTATGGCTATCCTATGATGTTTGAGTAGATCTATTTTGTCCTAATGGCTATTTGATGATCGTGATTGGTTTGAGTTGTATGTTTTATTATTGGTGATTGTGACGCCCTCGATTCAATCGTACACTAATCATACACGCAAATGTGTACGATCAAGATCAAGGACTCACGGGAAGATATCACAACACAACTCTAGACACAAATTAAAATAATACAAGCTTTATATTACAAGCCAGGGGCCTCGAGGGCTCGAATACATAAGCTCGAATACACAAGAGTCAGCGGAAGCAACAATATCTGAGTACAGACATAAGTTAAACAAGTTTGCCTTAAGAAGGCTAGCACAAAAGCATCTACGATCGAAAAGGCAAGGCCTCCTGCCTGGGAGCCTCCTAACTACTCTTGGTCGTCGGCGTCCGTCACGTGGTAGTAGGCACCCTCGGGGTAGCAGCAGTCGTCAAAGGTGGCATTTGGCTCCTGGACTCCACCATCTGGTTGCAACAACCAGAAAGAAGAAAGAAGGGGGAAAAGGGGGAGCAAAGCAACTGTGAGTACTCATCCAAAGTACTCGCAAGCAAGGATATACACTACATATGCAACATTATCAAAGGAAGACTGTATATGTGGACTGGGCTGCAGAAATGCCAGAATAGAGAGAAGGTCTAGTCCTATCGAAGACTAGCATCTTTGGAAACCACCATCTTGCAGCAAACAAGAGGGAGTAGAGTAGCATAAAGTAAAGCGGTAGTAGTGTTATCAACCTCGGCCAGAGATCCTTTCTCGACTCCCTGCGAGAAAGCAATCCCAGAGCCATACTATCCAGTTATCATCACAATCCAATTCTCATCACCATCCAATTCTCATCACAAGTATCCAGTTCTAGTTGTATCGATCGGGATACAACTCCAAGTGTCCGTTACCGTAGGACAGGCTATCGATAGATGTTTCTTCCCTGCAGGGGTGCACCAACTTACCCACCACGCTCGATTAACTCCGGCCGGACACACTTTCCTGGGTCATGCCCGGCCTCGGCCAAACAATACGCCGCAACCCGACCTAGGCTTAATAGAGAGGTCAGCACGCCGGACTAAACCTATGCCCCCAGGGGTCATGGGCCATCTCCCCGGGAACTCCTGCACGTTGCGTGGGCGGCCGGTGAGCAGACCTAGCTACCTCCCTTCAACAAGGCAGGAGCTTACCAGTCCAACCCGGCGCGCGCCGCTCAGTCGCTGACGTCTATTAAGCTTCGGCTGATGTATACGACGCAGAACGCCCATACTATGCCCACGTGATGGTTAGTGCTATCAGGCTAGAGGCCCCTCGGATCAAATATCCAAATCATAGTGGATTAGGAACGCGCGGTAACAAGCAGAGACTCACGAAAGATGTGACCCCGTTGCCCCGTCTCGAGGACTTGCGGCAAGGACTAAGAATGCCCGGCCACGCCTCGTAATTATCTCGCGGGCACCCTCCAGGTCAACCCATCTCCACATCACTCGCAATTAAGCTCGCGCGGGTACCCCTCAGGGTCGACCCGTCTTTCCAAGTAACAGGGATAAAGTCCAAGTATCCGTGTGTCCAAACATCAAGGGGAAAACCCGAGGAATCACCCCCGATGAATTCCACTAGATGTAATCATCAAGGTGAACGTAAGAGGAATCACCCTCGAGGTTCACACTTGAGGGGTTGCACGACAGAGTCGTATTGGAAGTGGTTAAGGAGGAAATCACCCTCGATGACCACGACCGAATGACTACACTACAGGGTTAACATCAGAAGTGCTGAAGAGGTTCACCCTCGGCACTCGATAGTAACCCAGTAGTGTCGAGCAACTAAGGGGAAAGTGATGTGCGGTGCCGGGGCCTGGTCTTCGATCCCGTTGATCGGGTCTTCGATGATGAAGCAGGGGCAACAAGGACAAGGTGGGGGTCACTGATGGATCACTAACCAACCTATACTAAGCAGTTTAGGATAAGCAGGTAAGGTACAACAGCAGATACAAAAGCAGGCTATGCATCAGAATAGGAGCAAACAATAACAGTAGCAAATTCTAATGCAAGCATGAGAGAATGGAATGGGCGATATCGGGATGATCAAAGGGGGGGCTTGCCTGGTTGCTCTGGCAAGGAGGGGTCGTCGTCGACGTAGTCGATCACAGGGGCAACATCGGTCTCGGGGTCTACCGGAGAGAAGAGGGGGAAGAAACAGTAAATATAAAGCAAACATAACATCACAAAGCGTAACATGGCAATATGTTGTGCCGGGTGTGACCTAACGTATGGCTACACGATATAGGTGCAGAGGGAAAACAACCGGGAATGTATTCCTGGTTCCGAACCTGTGTCACACATATGACCGGAGGGGAAATGTTCCATGTTCAGCATGCTAGAGGCATGTGACAGATGAACGGACCGCATATTCGGATTCGTTGGATTTTTCTGATCAACTTCCATATAGAAAACATTTTCATCGGAGTTACGGTCTAATTTCTATGAATTTCTAAAGATTAAACCATTTTCTGGAATTATTAAATTAATAGAAAAGGAAAAATGACGTCAGCATGATGCCATGCTGACATCAGCAAGTCAACAGCGGCTGTACAGGTCAAACCTGACATGTGGGTCCAGTGGGACCCACATGTCAGCCTCTGTGACTTTAACAGTGTTAATTTAGACTAACAGGGGTTAACTAGAGGGTGGGCCCCCCATGTCAGTGCCCCATTTAGTTAACTAATTAGTTTTCATTTACTAAATGGTTTAGTTAACTAACTGGGCGGTGGGGCCCGCATGTCAGCGACACGGGGCGGCCACGTCAGCGCATTGACTGGTCAAACTAGTCAATGGGGCCAGCGGGGCCCACTGGCAGCGTTATTGGGGTGGCCCCAGGCCTGTCCACGTCGGCTGGGTCAGGGGTTTCGCTGCCGGTGACCAAAACAGCGGCGGGGGCTCGGGAGGTGGTCGGGATTCGGCTACAGGGCGTCTCCGGGCTTGTGTCCTAGCTCGATCGATCGAGCGGATGAAGCCGAGTCGTCCTGCAGAGGAGCCATCGCCAGCGACATGGACGGCGGAGACCCGAGGCACGACGAGCTCACAAACGGCGCAATGGCGAGCAATACAAGCGGTGCTGAGCACCTACAGCATCTACGCGTGCAGGTGAGCATGATGGACAAGCTTGCGCGGGCGTTCGGTCACCGGAACGTGGCCAGCGACGAGCTCGGCGGAGGCGAGCTCGGACACGTGGGGAACGGCACCTACGGGCGCGACAACGGCGGGAAGACGAAGGGGAGAGAGGCGAGGCTCACCGGGCGGCTATGTAAAGCCCCTGGAAGGTTAGTAGCAGCAGCAGGCGTCGCCGGAATCGAAGGGGATCGCCGGAGTAGAGGCGGAAGGAGGGCGGCTCGATCCGTTGCCTGCGGTGCTCCCTGGCTTGCGCTCGTGGACGGGGACGAGGAAGTCGACGATGGTGGAGCTGCTGGACAGGTCGGCGAGGCGAACGGGTCCCGGTGGCCGCGAGGACGGGCGAGGCACGGCGGCGACCGCGTCGGCCTCCTCTCCAGAACGAAGGAGAGGGAGAGGGAGAGGCGGAGAGGGCGAGGGGATTCTGGGCGTGGGTGGAGGTAGGTGGGGAGGAGGTCGAGGCGTCGAGGGGAGGGGTCGACCTTATCTTCCTCGTCGACGGCGAGGTGGTTCGGTGGCGACGCGCGGGCGCGCTCCCTCGGTCGGTTGAACAGGGGGAGGGGGAGCGACCGGGGAGGTTGGGCCGGCTGGGCTGGTTGGGGTCCAAGGGGGGCAGGGGCTGTGGGTCGTCCGGCTTGGCCGAGGCGGGCCGAGGCCCAAGGGGAGGCCAGGGCTCTCCCACCCCTTCTTCTTTTCCCTTTTTTTGCAGCTTTTCTTTTTTTTCTTTTTCTGCATTGCCATTTTCTTCCTGATTGCAAATTGTTTGGCCACCAAAACATTTTTGGAAAATGTCCAATCTGGCCAAATAATTATGATGCAATATACTGCACTGCCACAACAAGTTTGGAAGCAATATAATTCCATTTGGATTTTTGCATTGCATTGAAAGAGTCGAGAAGGTGATGTTGGCTCTGTTTTCAAAATGATAGAGTCATCCAGGTACTTTAGATGATGTTGCCACCCTGAACATAATTCACAATGGATTATTTACAAAATTATGAACTTTTTAGTTCCTGGATTTGGACAACTTATATTTCACCTCATAGTTGAATTTCAATTTGAGTTGGAATTTGAAATGAGATATGATTCCAATGTGATCAAGCACTGTTCAGTAAAATGATTAGCTTAATCATAGAGGGTTACTGTAGCATGACACTGGGGGTGTTACAAATCTCCTCCACTACAAGAAATCTCGTCCCGAGATTTAAGCGGGGAAGTAAAGAGTAACTTCGGGAGAACTGGCCCTTATAGGGTTAATTATCAGGTGAACAATTCAGGGAAAGATGCAGAAGTATCTCTCGAGTTGAAACTTAATAAAACATCAAGAGCAAATATGAAGGTATAATAGGAAGTTTCAAGCGAATGGACAACGATCGATACCTGAACAGAGTGTGAGAAGGGGGTTCAGAGCATCGGGAATAGATCATCTCTCGGAAGGTGGCTCGTGACATGATACGAAGCCAAATGCAAGAATATTTCAGAATCAAAGATATACAGGGAGTCAGGTTTCGATCCTGTGGAACTGTGGGTTATGGGCCCACCATGTGGGTTAAAAGTAGAAAGGGGGCCGATAGCAAGGCATGTCAGATGGTAGTCTGTCAGTTATGTTGCCAACAACGTTGGTACCAAGGGCGAGGGACGAAGAGAACTATTTCCTGCTCGTTGAACGAGGTGGACCAATAGGCAAAGTTCTCGTCCATCGGTGGTTACCGGAATGTCAACTGCAATAATAACAAGGTCTTACTGACAAATTGCATACCGAGGTGTTTTCATAAGCCGGGAACTATTACTGCTTAGATCTCATAAACCAGCAGAAAGCTTTAAGCAAAACAAGGGAAAGAAAAAGGTGATCATTAGATTAATCAGAACATTGGAAAGGAAACTGTGTTTACACACAAGAATTGGGAGTATATCCTTCCCAAGGGGAAGCGAGGCAGGATATACATGATATGACAGCAAGTTCAAAAGCATTTAGCTAAAGGGGGCGAGGGAAGAATCATGATATTTACCCATACAGCGGTGTTTGGATAATTGATCAAGAACAGTTAGCATTGCGCTCCCAATGTTCTTGTTGACGATCGTAGTACCATAGACATGCTTCGGGATATCATTGACATGGTCATCGGGTAAAAGTCAGACTTTAGAATTCACAAAGGATCCCGCGGGAACTGCTAGAATAGTTCGTACAATTTCATCATTGAAGGATGAGGATGTGGCCGATGGGTTCAGCAGCAATCCATCGACAGGTCAAAAGGATGTAATGCCAGGGGAGGCAAGAATGTTGTCGATGATAACCCAAATCATCGAGGGGCACAGATGGTATTTTTCATCATGAATTCGATTGATATCCCGGAGGAGCATCAAAACATTAACGATAATCACGACACATTTGTTGAGAGATTTCTTGAAGATGTAATCGATTGGCGACGACATCAAGTTAAAGGAATGATGACGCGAAAGGTTATTCGAACCACGGGTATGACACAAACTTGAAATCAAGCTTGTTGTTCGAGGAAAAATGATATTGGCGAGGAAGATCGACGTAAGCTTAGCTCGTCGTCGGAAGTTGCTCCGGGAAAAAGGGTCGGGTAGCACAGTTAAAATTAGCTCGATAATGATATAACCGATCAAGAAAGGAATGATGTGATGGAGTATCATTCCAACGAGAATTCACAAGTGGTAGTGCAATGACACAATATACTTGAGATAACAAGGGGCAATACTTGAGGTAGATCAAAAATAGAGGTTAGACATATGAAATGATCTGCAGAAGACAAGTATTTTAACTTGTCCGGGAAATGGAGTTAAGGAGAAACTATGGTCGGAACCACGGTTACGAATGATCAAACCACCGATACAAGATGAACTTATAACAAGGGTAATCATTTTTACGAGTAGCTTCCACGATAAGTTCTACATCGGGTCCATGGGCATGAACACAAGAGTTCAAGGTCGACTCCCACTTCTTCAATGCATAACCTTTCATTCACTCCTCGTTTTTCAAAGAAAATGTAGTGCAGAGGATTTATTGGCGAAGTACCAGAAGAGTAAGACTCGTGAGAACTCTCGGGTTCACTCGGATTACGGAAGGCATAAGTTCAACCCATCGGGGCATTTTTTTCGAATCTATACAATCATCAACCAAGCAAAAGAAACGAGTTCGAAAGTAGAGTATCGAAGTCAAAGCAGATGATACAATATACCAAAGATATTATGTATCAGGGAAAAACTCACAAGAATTTGGATGTGAAGGACACAGTCGGATAACAACCCAGCAATGGATCTAGCGATTCACGACAGAGTTGATGTGATTATCGGTAATCAATCAGATGAAGAAGGGGATGCAAAGGCATTGGCTTATAGAAACGTCTGAATGATTCGATGCTTGGGTACAAAGGAATTATGATTTCAAGACGAAGGATCAGAAGCAGAGGCTCTGATCAAAAGATGATAAGTTGAAAAGACTTAGAGGTGCACCTGATCAAATCTTGATTGGGCAAGAACCAGCTCATAACCGGAGCGATGTCGGAGACGGAAAGAAAATTTCCAAGGATTAATTGGTGATTGCCAGTATTCGCTCACACGTTCAATCCATAAGAACAGAAGTACAACCACAAAGAATTTTAAAGGATATTGCTCGACATACGGAACTAATCGTAGTGCAAGCAGGCAAGGAGAATCAAGAGCAATAGGCTGCAGAGGATTTTCGGAAGATCACATAGTATTTCGAAGAATTTTGTGAATCACACGAACAATTGAGGATGATCGGATCCTCGGTGAGTGCGAGGAATTATCTGAAGGGGGGTGTATTCATGGGGCAAAGAACTGCAAGGCAGTAAGCTCAAAGGATTCTTGAAACAAAAGAGAATTTCGGGGCATCTTGTAATAACAAGAGCATCGAGGAATGATTGTATGGACGGCAAGTGTATGTAGCTATCCATGGGGATTTATCGGTGACAGGGAATTGCAAAGGCGGTGGGCACAAGGGTCACGAGAAAACATCAAGGAGTATCTTCGGAATCTTCTGATGAAGCAAGTGATCATATGGAATGAAGGGGCTCTTTAGTAGGAAGTGGATACGAGAACCTAAAGTTGGAATTAGTAAAATCCTTAAGCCGAATAGAAGAGAGATCAGAATCCCAGAGTATAGACGAGGAATAAAAGATCCTAATACCACCCAATGGCGGCGTGGGCCCGTAAGACACACAGCCAATGTTAGTAAAAGTTTTTCAGTGACTAGACTCAACTTCGGCCAAGGAGTTGGAAAGGGGGCTTCCTACAGGCAGTCGGCTCTGATACCAACTTGTGACGCCCTCGATTCAATCGTACACTAATCATACACGCAAATGTGTATGATCAAGATCAAGGACTCACGGGAAGATATCACAACACAACTCTAGACACAAATTAAAATAATACAAGCTTTATATTACAAGCCAGGGGCCTCGAGGGCTCAAATACATCAGCTTGAATACAAACGAGTCAGCGGAAGCAACAATATCTGAGTACAGACATAAGTTAAACAAGTTTGCCTTAAGAAGGCTAGCACAAAAGCAACATCGATCGAAAAGGCAAGGCCTCCTGCCTGGGAGCCTCCTAACTACTCCTGGTCGTCGGCGTCCGTCCACGTGGTAGTAGGCACCCTCGGGTAGTAGCAGTCGTCAAAGGTGGCATCTGGCTCCTGGGCTCCACCATCTGGTTGCACAACCAGAAAGAAGAAAGAAGGGGGAAAAGGGGGAGCAAAGCAACCGTGAGTACTCATCCAAAGTACTCGCAAGCAAGGATCTACACTACATATGCAACATTATCAAAGGAAGGCTGTATATGTGGACTGGGCTGCAGAAATGCCAGAATAGAGAGAAGGCCTAGTCCTATCGAAGACTAGCATCTTCTGGAAACCACCATCTTGCAGCAAACAGGAGGGAGTAGAGTAGCATAAAGTAAAGTAGTAGTGTTATCAACCTCGGCCAGAGATCCTTTCTCGACTCCCTGCGAGAAAGCAATCCCAGAGCCATACTATCCAGTTATCATCACAATCCATTCTCATCACCATCCAATTCTCATCACAAGTATCCAGTTCTAGTTGTATCGATCGGGATACAACTCCAAGTGTCCGTTACCGTAGGACAGGCTATCGATAGATGTTTCTTCCCTGCAGGGGTGCACCAACTTACCCACCACGCTCGATTAACTCCGGCCGGACACACTTTCCTGGGTCATGCCCGGCCTCAGCCAAACAATACGCCGCAACCCGACCTAGGCTTAATAGAGAGGTCAGCACGCCGGACTAAACCTATGCCCCCAGGGGTCATGGGCCATCTCCCCGGGAACTCCTGCACGTTGCGTGGGCGGCCGGTGAGCAGACCTAGCTACCTCCTTCAACAAGGCAGGCGCTTACGCAGTCCAACCCGGCGCGCGCCGCTCAGTCGCTGACGTCTATTAAGCTTCGGCTGATGTATACGACGCAGAATGCCCATACTATGCCCACGTGATGGTTAGTGCTATCAGGCCAGAGGCCCCTCGGATCAAATATCCAAATCGTAGTGGATTAGGAATGCGCGGTAACAAGCAGAGACTCACGAAAGATGTGACCCCGTTGCCCCGTCTCGAGGACTTGCGGCAAGGGCTAGGAATGCCCGGCCACGCCTCGTAATTATCTCGCGGGCACCTCCAGGTCATCCCGTCTCCACATCACTCGCAATTAAGATCGCGCGGGTACCCCTCAGGGTCGACCCGTCTTTCCAAGTAACAGGGGTAAAGTCCAAGTATCCGTGTGTCCAAACATCAAGGGGAAAACCCGAGGAATCACCCCCGATGAATTCCACTAGATGTAATCATCAAGGTGAACGTAAGAGGAATCACCCCCGAGGTTCACACTTGAGGGGTTGCACGACAGAGTCGTATCGGAAGTGGTTAAGGAGGAAATCACCCTCGATGACCACGACCGAATGACTACACTACAGGGTTAACATCAGAAGTGCTGAAGAGGTTCACCCTCGGTACTCGATAGTAACCCAGTAGTGTTGAGCAACTAAGGGGAAAGTGATGTGCGGTGCCGGGGCCTGGTCTTCGGTCCCGTTGATCGGGTCTTCAATGATGAAGCAGGGGCAACAAGGACAAGGTGGGGGTCACTGATGGATCACTAACCAACCTATACTAAACAGTTTAGCATAAGCAGGTAAGGTACAACAGTAGATACAAAAGCAGGCTATGCATCAGAATAGGAGCAATCAATAACAGTAGCAAAATCTAATGCAAGCATGAGAGAATGGAATGGGCGATATCGGGATGATCAAAGGGGGGCTTGCCTGGTTGCTCTGGCAAGGAGGGGTCGTCGTCGACGTAGTCGATCACAGGGGCAGCATCGGTCTCGGGGTCTACCGGAGAGAAGAGGGGGAAGAAACAGTAAATATAAAGCAAACATAACATCACAAAGCGTAACATGGCAATATGTTGTGCCGGGTGTGACCTAACGTATGGCTACACGATATAGGTGCAGGGGGAAAACAACCGGGAATGTATTCCCGGTTCCGGACCTGTGTCACACATATGACCGGAGGGGAAATGTTCCATGTTCAGCATGCTAGAGGCATGTGACAGATGAACGGACCGCATATTCGGATTCGTTGGATTTTTCTGAGCAACTTTCATATAGAAAACATTTCATCGGAGTTACGGTTTAATTTCTATGAATTTCTAAAGATTAAACCATTTTCTGGAATTATTAAATTAATAGAAAAGGAATATGACGTCAGCATGATGCCATGCTGACATCAGCAAGTCAACAGCGGCTGTACAGGTCAAACCTGACATGTGGGTCCAGTGGGACCCACATGTCAGCCTCTGTGACTTTAACAGTGTTAATTTAGACTAACAGGGGGTTAACTAGAGGGTGGGCCCCCCATGTCAGTGTCTCATTTAGTTAACTAATTAGTTTTCATTTACTAAACGGTTTAGTTAACTAACTGGGCGGTGGGGCCCGCATGTCAGCGACACGGGGCGGCCACGTCAGCGCGTTGACTGGTCAAACTAGTCAATGGGGCCGGCGGGGCCCACTGGCAGCGTCACTGGGGTGGCCCCAGGCCTGTCCACGTCGGCTGGGTCGGGGGTTTCGCCGCCGGTGACCAAAACAGCGGCGGGGGCTCGGGAGGTGGTCGGGATTCGGCTACAGGGCGTCTCCGGGCTTCTGTCCTAGCTCGATCGATCGAGCGGATGAAGCCGAGTCGTCCTGCGGTGGTGGCCCGGGCGGGGAGTGGCCGGAGCCATCGCCGGCGACATGGACGGCGGAGACCCGAGGCACGGCGAGCTCGCAAACGGCGCAACGGCGAGCAATACAAGCGGTGCTGAGCACCTACGGCGTCTACGCGTGCAGGCGAGCATGATGGACAAGCTTGCGCGGGCGTTCGGTCACCGGAACGTGGCCGGCGACGAGCTCGGCGGAGGCGAGCTCGGACACGTGGGGAACGGCACCTACGGGCGCGACAACGGCGGGAAGACGAAGGGGAGAGAGGCGAGGTTCACCGGGCGGCTACGTAAAGCCCCTGGAAGGTTAGTAGCAGCAGCAGGCGTCGCCGGAGTCGAAGGGGATCGCCGGAGCAGAGGCGGAAGGAGGGCGGCTCGATCCGTTGCCTGCGGTGCTCCCTGGCTTGCGCTCGTGGACGGGGACGAGGAAGTCGACGATGGTGGAGCTGCTGGACAGGTCGGCGAGGCGAACGGGTCCCGGTGGCCGCGAGGACGGGCGAGGCACGGCGGCGACCGCGTCGGCCTCCTCTCCAGAACGAAGGAGAGGGAGAGGGAGAGGCGGAGAGGGCGAGGGGATTCTGGGCGTGGGTGGAGGTAGGTGGGGAGGAGGTCGAGGCGTCGAGGGGAGGGGTCGACCTTATCTTCCTCGTCGACGGCGAGGTGGTTCGGTGGCGACGCGCGGGCGCGCTCCCTCGGTCGGTTGAACAGGGGGAGGGGGAGCGACCGGGGAGGTTGGGCCGGCTGGGCTGGTTGGGGTCCAAGGGGGGCAGGGGCTGTGGGTCGTCCGGCTGGCCGAGGCGGGCCGAGGCCCAAGGGGAGGCCAGGGCTCTCCCACCCCTTCTTCTTTTCCCTTTTTTTGCAGCTTTTCTTTTTTTCTTTTTCTGCATTGCCATTTTCTTCCTGATTGCAAATTGTTTGGCCACCAAAACATTTTTTGGAAAATGTCCAATCTGGCCAAATAATTATGATGCAATATACTGCACTGCCACAACAAGTTTGGAAGCAATATAATTCCATTTGGATTTTTGCATTGCATTGAAAGAGTCGAGAAGGTGATGTTGGCTCTGTTTTCAAAATGATAGAGTCATCCAGGTACTTTAGATGATGTTGCCACCCTGAACATAATTCACAATGGATTATTTACAAAATTACGAACTTTTTAGTTCCTGGATTTGGACAACTTATATTTCACCTCATAGTTGAATTTCAATTTGAGTTGGAATTTGAAAAGAGATATGATTCCAATGTGATCAAGCACTGTTCAGTAAAATGATTAGCTTAATCATAGAGGGTTACTGTAGCATGACACTGGGGGTGTTACAGTGATGTCCTATGGTGCTCTCCGTGTCGCGCAAGCATGAGGGATTCCCGTTGTAGGGTTTGCAATATGCTTATGATTTGCTTATGGTGGGCGGCGTGAGTGACAGAAGCACAGACCCGAGTAAGTAGGTTGTTTGCGTATGGGATACAGGGGACTTGATGCTTTAATGCTATGGTTGGGTTTTACCTTAATGAATTTTTAGTAGTTGGACATCACCGCCGCCGCCGCCTGGAGCCACTCGCGAGCTGCCATGTCAGCCCGGGCACGCCCCACTTCGTCACCTCCACCCGCGCGGGCCCGCCGGGCCCGACCGTGGCCCTCCCGGCCCGGCACCGCCGCCCGATGCTGTCCGCACCCTGCACCTTCGCCGCTCCATCGTGCGCCGCCTTCCACCGCTCGCTCCTCTCGCCGGCCGCCGCCACCACTCACCGCCGCCCGACGCCGCCGCCTCACCGCCTCCCGAAGGTCACCGCCTCGTCGTCCCTCACCGTCCCACGCCTCCTCTTCTCCGCCTCCGGCCAGATCCGACCGCGGGAGGGCCGGATCCGGCGACCCCGACCACGCCGTCCACCTCTCCCTCCATCTCCGGTCGCGTCCCCTCGAACTCCGGTGATCCTAGGTTCGCGCGCCCGGAAACCCTAGATCCAGAGGGTGAGATATTTTCTAAGTCCTGGAAGACTCACATTTTATGCCTATGTTCTTCATGCCATATCTCCATGTTCGTAGCTCCGTTTGGCGCATACGATATATCAAAATGTCCGTCTCGCGATGCTCTTCATGTTAGTGCCATTTGCGTGCATTTTACTTTCCATATTGATGCCTTAATCTTCATTGCAAAAGGGCTACATGATGTTGTCTGCTGGAATTCATCATAACTTGCTGATTTGTCAGTTTAATTGCATTTTGTGTGTGCATCCTATGAGCATGATGTCTACATGTTTTAGGAGTATCTCCATGCCATCTTTACAGTGGTTCAAGCATTGTATTTTTAGGAGCTATGTGGTGAATAGCACAAGCATGCAAAGTAGTCTATGTGATGTTGCTGATTTTAGACACTTAGTAATTTTTGCTAAGTCTTTTCTTGTTACATTTTGTTGCTATGTAAACTTGTTGCTACCAATAGATCCATGCACATTTTGAGATAGTTCAGTAAGAGTGTTTTTAAGATGTGGTATTGCTCTATCCATGCATGCCTCTGGTTGTATTTATGGAGTAGTTTAGCTTCTCATTTTCATGCTCTATCTTTGCTAAATATTGTTGCTGGCAGATTGTTAACATGAAGTTTATTTTTGCCATGTGTGTTACTAGTGATACATGTACCCTATGAGCTTGCTCTTGCTATGCTTAGCTTCATGAATATGTCTACTTACTGTTGGTTACCTTGTTATGCCATGAAATGCTTTGTGGTGAGTGGCATGAGCTTGCAAAGTTGCTATCACGAATCTGTTTCTGCCATGCTCTATTTTTCTTCCAACTCTGAAACTAATCATATCACTTGCCATGTTTGCATTGATGCTACCATCTTGTCCATGCATCTTTGGTTAAAGTTCAGTAAGGGGGTTTTGTTCCATGACTTTATTACTACTACAAGGCCATGCCTTTGTTTGCCATGAGTTGTTCCTGTAGCATCTTGTTTGCTAGCTCTAAACATTGCTACCTGATGTTGATTATGCCATGCTCAGTATTTTCACCGTCTGTGAAGCTGTTATCATTTGCATTTTTGCCATGCTATTTTAGGATTGTTCTAGTGAGTTCTAGCAGGAGCTCAGTGTTTATGATCTGTCGAGCGTCACCTGTACTTTAATGGTATGTGCTTTGTTTGAATGTTTGAATGCAAGTAGTTCATGATCACTTCTTGATCACTTCTAGGTTCACGCCCGTTGCGTAGTTTCTCTTCTTACTCTTGTACTCGTATGTTAGCCACCATATTTGCTTAGCGCTTGCTGCAACTCGACCTCATTACCTTATCCTACCCATAAGCTTAAGTAGTCTTGATCTCGCGGGTTTTGAGATTGTTGACTCCTCATGACTCACATATACTACAAAAACAATTGCAGGTGCCGATGATGCCAGTGCAAGTGATGCCACCGAACTCAAGTGGGGGTTCGACGAGGACCTTGGTCGTTACTATGTTTCGTTTCTTGATGATCAATAGTGGAGCCCCGTTGGGACGATCGGGGATCTAGCATTTGGGGTTATCTTCTTTTCATTTGGATTTGATCGTAGTCGGTCTATGTGTGCACTCCAGGGTAGTACTCTTCGTTGTCCTTGATGTATTGCCAATCAACCCATCTCATATCACAGACAATTGGCTTCTTGTCTAGCAGCACTATCTCATAAAAGTCTTGCTGCTCCTTGGTGTGAAACCTGTAGTCAACTGCAGTCCTTCTCCTTGAAGCATACGGGTCTGCTTCTCTCCACTTCCGGAGCCCTGAATCTCTCCTGAGTTTCATATCCTCAGCCACAGGATGAGCATCGTCGTGGTCTGGGATCTTGGGCTTGAGCTTTCTAAGAACATTCTCTTCTTCTTCTTCTGCAGCTTCAGGCACTGGGGCCTTGTTCTTCTCAGCAGCTGGGATGCTTCTTGTATTCCTCTTTGGTGTTGTCTTGACCTTTGATGCAGCCTTGGGTGCTTCCTTGGGCTTAGATGCAGTAGCCCCTGATTTGATAGCATCACCCATTAGCTTGGGTGCCTTAGGTGCTGGTGCAGCAACCTCTTCTTCTTCCTCTTCTTCCATGATGGAAGCCTTTCCAAGCACTCTGGCTACGGTCTTCTTCACTCTTTCCTTCCTTTTCTTGCCTTCAGCAGCAACTGGCTCTATGGGAGTGGGCTTCTCAGAAATCTTGATTGAAGCTCTGGCCTTTGGCATAGGCTGCCTGCCTGCTGGCCTTTTGATCTTTAACCCTGGCTTTGTGCCCTGAGCTGGCTCAATTCTCTTGGAAGTTGCTTCCTCTTTCTCTACCACATAATCTTCATCCTCAGAATCTGAAGTTCTCTTCTTCCTCTGTCTGGTGGCAGCTTTTGGCAAATTGCTTGGGGTACTTCTGCTGCCATCATCTGAAGAGCTGGAGGGACTAGTGCCCTCACTCATCTGCACTTGCTGCTCTGACAAGTTCTGGCTGTCACTCTGATCAGACATGTTGCAAACTCTGACTGCTGACCCTGTGAATAGGTTATAGATGAGATAGAGTGGATGAGCATCACAAAATGTAGAGATTTTTGCAAAAGAATGACTCAAAAACTTAGTTTTAGTTTCCCACTGAAATCATCTCGGATCTACCAATTTTTAAACTCGGTGATACCGAAGCAGTTTTGGAATCTAAACTAGTGAACTCGGTCAGACCGAGTCACAGTTCGGTGGCACCGAGACTGCTAGGGTTTCACAGAGTTCCAAAATCGGTCACACCGATAAGTAATGCTCGGTCAGACCAAGTCTCACTTGTGCAATGGCATAAGCCAAATCGGTGGGACTGAGTTTTTCAACTCGGTGGGTCCAAGATGGTTTCGGCGGAAACCTAACCCTAAAATTTTCGAATTAAACCTAATCTACGAGTTCATTGACTGGATAGAAGTTTAACAAACGTGGCAAGAATCATGATGATCACAATGTGCTAAGAATCGGATTGGGAAATAGCACAAAGATCGAGTCCATACCCTAGTTCGGCGGAGACTCGCTACGGCGGCAACGGCGGGGTAGAATTCCGTTGACGGCGATGGAGACCGGCGACTGGAGGCGGCTGGCGGCAAGGAGACGATCCAGAGACCAAGTTGGCAGAGCAGGCTATCGGGCGGGGGAAGGGGTTCGGAGAAATTTCCAAATTTTTTGCCCGTGACTATATATAGCCCGACCCTGTCGGTGTGACCGAGTGGAACGACTCGGTGGCACCGAGATGCAAAACTGTATACAGTTATTGCAACTTGGTGTGACCGAATGGTTCAAATCGGTTGCACCGAGATCGAAAACATAGATCAACTTAATGATCTCGGTAGGACCGAAAGTAGGGTATCGGTCAGACCGAGAATCATAAAGAGGTTTTGGAAGTTTAAGTCTATGACGAACCAAGGACTCCGAGCGCTCCTCACACAGAGTGGTTCGAATCTGACTTGATCAAATTTTGTGATGTAGCATGAATAGAGTTTGAGACGAGAAAAGCATAGATAGCTAGAGGAGGTTCTTAGGCATTTTTGTCCATCCACTTGGCAAAAGGAAATAAAACCAAACAATCAAAACAACAAGTGGATGTCCTCGAATGAGTAAAATATGCAACCAGCATGCTCACACAATAAGATGGCAAATGAAATATGTGACAAGGCATGCACAACCAATTCTAGCATCTATCAAGCAATTTGCGATGACAAGGTCATCTATATATGAGTATATTTACTTAGGAGTCAAGTGAGAACACTTGATCATAGGTCATACTCATCGTTTAAGCTCAAGTGGGGTTACCACTTTTACATAAAGCATTGTTGTGTTCACATCTTTAGAGTTGCTTTAGCTCAAGTCTTAGAGTAAAGCTCCCCCTAGATGTGATATCCCCCCTTAGAGGGATGAACTAACCTCGGGTTTTGTCGATGATGACTTCATGTAGATGTTGAAGATGTGGATGCTCAATGTTGATGTAGATCACTTGGAGCTATCCCTTTGAGTGAATTGCACTTTCAATACCTACATGGGTTAGTCATGCAAGGAACAAACAAGGATATCCATAGACATAGAGTGATGCACACACAGGATGATGTCCATGAAAACTTTTAGGTTACCTTGTCTTGTCTTACCAACAAGAGGGTTTGTGACTCCTTGAACTAGTGCAAGATGTGGAAGTTGATTGCACTTGTTCTTGCCAAAATGATAAGAGTGAAGTATGTTGGCGGAGTCACCCTCAAGAACTCTCTAGTTCTTCTTATTTTGGATCCACACCATCTTGATGGGAATCCTTGGAGTTGTAGTCGTACTTGATGAAGTGGAACTTGAAGTAGTCTTGGGAATCCACTTGACTAAGGTCTTAGGAGCTTCTTCAAATGCATCAATTTCCTCTTGAAGCTTGTCCTTGCCTTTTTGCTTGTAGTCTTGTGGTGGGAGATCATCTTGAGCTTGTGTCCCCTTGAAAGAAGTATCATACTTTTCTTGTTGAGGAACAAACTTTGTCTTGGGGTATTGATCTTCTTCCCACTCAACTCCATTGGCATTGAACTTTCGTTCAAAACCAACACCTTGATTCTTCCGGTGCATTCCTTGCTTGCGCACGATTTCCTCGAATTGCTTACTCCCGGCAAGGCTTTTGTACACTCCTTTCTCTATAATTCCTTTCAATAAGCTATTTTCTTGCTCAAGTGTAACTTGGCTAAGAGAATCATTAGTGGAATCAAGAGAACTACTAGAAGCAACAATATTGGATTTAGCATGATCATTGTTACTGCTAGAGGAAGAATCTTTCTTGTTCTTGTTACTAGACTTGACTTGAGGCATGTAAGTGGATAAGAGTAAACGCTTGGCAATGTAAGGAGAACTTTTCTTGCGGAGATCATCATTGATTGCTTTTAAGAACACATGCTCTTGCTCAAGATTGAGCTTTTCAAAGCGTAATTTCTCATGAGCTCTTAAAAGTTCTCGATGATCTTCGAAGATAGTTTCATGAGCTAACTTAAGAGTGTTTAGTTCTTTAGTTAGAGCCTCAATCTTCTCCTTATCATTGTCATTCATTTTATCTTGATTAGCATGATTAATTGACGTTTCATCATAGTATTCATCACTAGAGTTGTCAACAAGCAAATCATCACCTAACAAGTCATCTTCATCACTATTGAAATCAACATACTCGGGGTGTGTTACCTTAGGACCTTTGGTCATGAAGCATCTTCCAATTCCTTCATTTGGTGAGTCAATGATGTCGTAGGAGTTGGTTGACACAAGTGCTAGACCGGCAACACCTTCATCTTGAGTATCTTCGGAGTCCGAGTGATAACTTCTCTCGGAGTGGCGTCGGAGTCGGAGCCGGATACCCATTCACCAACATGAGCTTGATGTCTTCGTTTTGTGTAGCTCCTTGATGATTTTCCTTCCTTTCCGAATCCTTGCTTCTCCGTGAGTATCTTCGTTCATAACGATCATCTCTACTCCTTCTCTCTCTTGGTGGTGATTCTTTGCTTCTTCTTTTTGGAGAATCTTCTCTTCTCTTGTAGGGAGCCGTACACTCATTGGAATAGTGTCCGGGTCTTCCACAACTGTAGCAGTTTCGCTCTCGACTAGAAGATCTTTTGTCATTGTAGGACCTTGACTTGAAGCTTCTATCTTTGCTTCTACTCTTCTAGAACTTGTTGAAGTTCTTCACCATTAAGCTCAATTCTTCCTTGAAGTTTTGTTTCTCACTTGATGATGTAGGGGATTCACATGAGGCTTTGTAGGCACCACTTGATTTGTTGTGAAGTTCCTCTTTATCCTTAAGTGACATCTCATGAGCAACAATTCTTCCAATCACCTCCGTTGGCTTGAGATCTTTGTAATTGGGCATCATTTGGATCAATGTGCACACGGTATCATATTTTCCATCCAAGGCTCTTAGAATCTTCTTGATGATGAATCTATCGGTCATCTCTTCACTTCCTAAGCCGGCAATCTCATTTGTGATGAGAGCAAGCCTAGAGTACATTTCAGCGACACCTTCACCATCCTTCATTTTGAACTTGTCAAGTTGACTTTGAAGCACATCCAACTTGGATTCCTTGACGGAGTCGGTACCTTCGTGCATATCAATCAAAGTGTCCCAAATTTCCTTTGCATTCTCAAGACGGCTGATTTTGTTGAATTCTTCGGGGCACAATTCGTTGAAGAGAATATCACAAGCTTGAGCATTGTATTGCAACATCTTCAACTCATCCGCGGTAGCTTCACGGTTTGGTTCTTTCCCATCAAAGAAGTCACCTTCCAAACCAACACACACAATAGCCCAAACGGCGGGGTTATGTCCAAGAATATGCATTTTCATTTTATGCTTCCAACTAGCAAAATTAGTACCATCAAAGTAAGGACCTCTACGGTGATAATTTCCCTCGCTAGACGCCATACTCTCCTAGGTTGTGAAACCAAGGCTATGACCACCAAAAGCTATGGAGATCAAAGCAAATGGAGACCAAAGCTCTGATACCACTTGTAGGATTGAAAGTATGTCTAGAGGGGGGTGATTAGACTACTTGACCAAATAAAAACTTAACCTTTTCCCAATTTTAGTTCTTGGTAGATTTTAGCTATTGTAGGACAAGTCAAGCAATCATCACACAATTCAAGCAAGCATGCAAAGAGTATATTGGCAGCGGAAAGTAAAGCATGCAACTTGCAAGAATGTAAAGGGAAGGGTTTGGAGAATTCAAACACAATTGGAGACACTGATGTTTTTCCCATGGTTCGGATAGGTGGTGCTATCCTACATCCACGTTGATGGAGACTTCAACCCACCAAGGGTAACGGTTGCGCGAGTCCACGGAGGGCTCCACCCACGAAGGGTAATGGTTGCGCGAGTCCATGGAGGGCTCCACCCACGAAGGGTCCACGAAGAAGCAACCACCCACGAAGGGTCCATGAAGAAGCAACCTTGTCTATCCCACCATGGCCATCGCCCACGAAGGACTTGCCTCACTAGCGGTAGATCTTCACGAAGTAGGCGATCTCCTTGCCCTTACAAACTCCTTGGTTCAACTCCACAATCTTGTCGGAGGCTCCCAATTAACACCTAGCCAATCTAGGAGACACCACTCTCCAAGAAGTAACAAATGGTGTGTAGGTAATGAACTCCTTGCCCTTGTGCTTCAAATGATAGTCTCCCCAACACTCAACTCTCTCTCATAGGATTTGGATTTGGTGGAAAGAAGATTTGAGTGGAAAGCAACTTGGGGAAGGCTAGAGATCAAGATTCATATGGTAGGAATGGAATATCTTGGTCTCAACACATGAGTAGGTGGTTCTCTCTCAGAACATATGAGTTGGAATTGTGTATGTGTTCTGATGGCTCTCTCCACGAATGAAGAGGAGGTGGAGGGGTATATATAGCCTCCACACAAAATCCAACCGTTACACACAGTTTTCCAATCTCGGTGGGACCGAATCAAAAAACTCGGTCGGACCGAAAAGGTAAACCTAGTGACCGTTAGAGATTTTCGGTGGGACTGACATGCAACTCGGTAGGACCGATATGGTTAGGGTTTGGGCATAACGTAATCTCGGTGAGACCGATTACACAAACTCGGTGGGACCGATTTTGGTAATAAGCTAACTAGAGAGTTGGTCAGGCAAACTCGGTGGGACCGATTTTCTCTTTCGATGAGACCAAAAAGTTACAAAAAGGAAACGCTGAATTTACATTGCAATCTCGATGGGACCGATTCGCTCTTTTGGTGAGACCGAAAAGGTACGAAAGGGAAACAGAGAGTTTGCAATCCCATCTCAGTGAGACCGAGATCCCTATCGGTAGAACCGAATTGCTAGGGTTTGGCAGTGGCTTATGACAAATGAAACTCGGTGGCGCCGGATAGAAAGAATCGGTAGGACCGAGTTTGGCTTAGGGTTTAGGTCATATGTGGATATGGGAAAGTAGTTGAGGGTTTTGGAGCATATCACTAAGCACATGAAGCAAGAGGCTCATTAAGCAACACCTCATCCCTCCTTGATAGTATTGGCTTTTCCTAAAGACTCAATGTGATCTTGGATCACTAAAATATAAAATGAAGAGTCTTGAGCTTTTGAGCTTGAGCCAATCCTTTGTCCTTAGCATTTTGAGGGTTCCACTTTCATATCCATGCCATGCCAATCATTGAGCTTTCCTGAAATAATCATCTTGGAATAGCATTAGCTCAATGAGCTATATGTTGTTATGAATTACCAAAACCACCTAGGGATAGTTGCACTTTCAGGAGTCAAACTTGAAACGTTCAGAGAAGCCATCCTCTTGAAGATCATCTTCAGAACACATAAGCGTCAGCCCTTTCCATGTACGCCGACAGGTTTCATGGGCAACAAAGGCATTCTTGGTGGCAAGATTGCGAATGCGGTTGACATCCACCAAGAGGCTTTGCATTTGGCGCTTCAGCCAGTCATGATGCCTATCCTGTTTCTGATGAAGGGCAACCAGAAGCTCTCGGTCATTGAGAACATGAGATCGCTTCTTGGGCCATTGGGCAATAGTGCTTTCAGTGGCTTCGGTGAGGGAACGATGAGGTGCACGTGTAGTACCAGCCAGAGGATAAACACGAGTGACTGCTTCAACTCCTTCAATGTTTTGAGAGAAACTTTGATGCTCAGCATTCTGAAGACTAAGAGGCTCCTTGGCAGGCTCTGGATAGATGGCTTCAACGGACATATCAACGTCAGGCAGAAAGATCCGATGATTGCGAGCAGAGGGCTGATATGAGACAGCTGAGTGTAGTTTGATCAGCCGCATTATCCATGGAGCGTAAAACTTCAAGCCAAAAAGACCAGATCCTGATGCAGCAAGTTGGCGGATGAAGAAGTCTTGTGCATTGAAGCATTTGCTATGAAGAATATAAAAGACCAAAGTCTTCATTGCACCTTCCAGCTTTGCATGTGGAGAATGTCCTTTGATGGGCCAGAGAGTTTGCCTGATAATGTGATAGATAGTGCGTGGCAGATACTCAAGGTCGTGAACAAAGAACTCCTTAGGATATGCAGCATCTGGAGGCAAAGGCTTCATCATGCTAAGCATCTGACTCATGTTCGGTTCAGGCTTCTGAAAGATGCTCTCCAGAGCTGCACTGTGAAGCTAACAACCAGGTTCATAAAGATATCCAGGAGTGGGCAGACTAGTGAGCTCAATGATATCAAAGGCTTTGGCTTCGTGATGAACATTGCCGGTCATCCACTCAAGGACCCAAGTCTTCGGATCTCTATTGTAGCCACGAATGTTAAGAGTGGCATAGAACTGGAGCAACAACTCTTCGTTCCAGTGCTCTTGGTCGGTGACGAAAGGCAACAGTCCAGAATCTTTGAAGCAATCTAGAGCTTCTTCCAAGCAAGGCAGACCAGTTATGGCTTCAGTGTCAAGACGCATGTGAGGGAAAATGCGACCTTGATTGTACAGAATGCATGAGTAATAACTTCGCTGCGGATAGCTCCAGAACCAATTAGAAGATATTCTTTCCCTTGAGTAGGGGTTCTTGGCGCTATTGAAGAAGGTGGTGTCTGCTTTGAAGCCGTTGACATTAAAGGATCCGGGTGCTGATGTAGGACCTGGAAACCTGGGCAACCTTGGCATTGGCTTCTGTACCTGAGGTCTGTGCTCAACGTGATAGTCAAACTGAGGACCAGCAGCAGGCGCAGGAGCAGTAGCATCATTGGCTTCATTGACTTCTGGCACATTGGTTGGTGCAGGCTCCACATTTGCTTCAGCTATGACAACGTCATTGGCTTTATTTGTGTTGGTGGTGGCAGCCTCAAGATTCTCAACCTCCACTTGATGAGCTGGAGGGTCGGGCACACACACGTTCTCCTCGAGAACAGCTTCTTCGGTAATGGGGGGAGTAGGGACACATTCTTCGTCTTGTGTGTCGTCGGCTTATGCAGCCGGAATGTCTTCAGCAGCTTTAGCCTCAGACTCGGAGACATTCACAGTAGGAGTGGCATCTGGAAACAGTTGACGTGCAACAGATTGGTGGGGCACTTCTCCTTCTGGAACGCTCGAAAGAGGGACTTGAGACCTTGGTCCTTTGCGAAGCCTGCGTAACGCTGGCGACGCCTCTGGAGACGGAGTTGGCTGGGCTTCAAAGTCATCATCTTCTTCTTGCCGGGGTGGTGTGACTTGTTGTTGTGGGTGATCAGCCCATGATGCATCCTGAGCAATTGGCGTCATAGGACGACCAATGCTGATGAGTTCGTTGCGCGTAAGCACAGGCGATGATACCAAGTTGTGCTCGATCTGAGGAATAACTACATCATCTTCAACATTGTCATGGTGACCAATGTCTTCAGCAGCGGTGGGATCAGCTGCTGGAATGTCTTCAGCTTCATGAGCCTCTATGGAAGCAGGCTCATGGACAGTCAGTTGGCGCTCTTGATGTTCAGCTGCAGGGCGAACCATGGAGATAGGTTCAACAACTAAGGGCTCTGTGGGAGCAGCCCGATCCTTCTTGGTATTGCGCTTCTTCTTGGAGGGAGCAGCATCAGAGGCTTCAGGATGTTTCCTCTTTCTGGCTTCAGCCTCGGCAACCCTCGTCTTCTTCAGTTCTGAAGCGGTTGACCTGACCTTTGGCTTCGAGCCAGTCATGCTGCTTGAAGCCAAATTGAAGCCAAACCAAATGTGAAGACATAGCAAATGTAACGCATGGGTGAAACACTTCAAACAGAAGAATTTGGTGGTGGCGTTACCCACCGTATAGGAAGTATTAGACCCAGACATGGCGCACAATTATCGTGGCGCTCCGAAGTCAAATTCCACATTAATGTATTCACACTTAGAATGTATGTCTTCATTGATTGAAGAGATACTTTACTTCGTGTGTTGCACATCTAAGTCATCAATATGCATAAGTGTTAGGATGTGTGCCTGATCACAGGACATTTGAGGATTCCAAGATATTTAGCTCACACCGTAACTTGCAAAATCTCTTCTCATCCAAGGGCTTGGTGAAGATATCTGCCAATTGCTCTTCATTGTTGACGTGTATGATATCAATATCTTCCTTCACAACATGATCTCTGAGAAAGTGATGACGAATTTCAATGTGCTTTGTCTTCGAGTGCTGAACTGGGTTGTTGGCAATCTTGATGGCGCTTTCGTTGTCGCAGTAGAGTGGCACTTGCTTCAGATGAATGCCATAGTCTTTGAGTGTTTGCTTCATCCACAGAAGCTGAGCACAGCAAGATTCAGCAGTAATGTATTCAGATTCAGTAGTGGAGAGAGATACACAGTTCTGCTTCTTTGAAGACCAACATACAAGTGATCGTCCCAGAAAATGACATGTGCTTGATGTAGACTTGCGATCCACCTTGTCACCAGCATAATCAGCATCCGAGAATCCAACCAGATCAAACTCTGAGACCTTTGGATACCATAATCCTAGTGTTGGGGTGTAAGCCAAATATCGAAGAATTCGCTTCACAGCTAAGTGATGCGATTCCTTTGGTGCCGCTTGGAATCGAGCACATATGAAAATACTAAGCATAATATCTGGCCTAGATGCACATAGATAAAGTAAAGAACCAATCATGGAGCGGTATACCTTTTTATCGAACTCTTTACCATTGTCGTTGGGACCCAGATGATGTTTGGCTGGCATTGGCGTCGTGAAGCCTTTGCAGTCTTGCATACCAAATTTCTTCAGGCAATCTTTGAGGTACTTCTCTTGAGATAGGAAGATGCCGTTGCATTGCTGACGTATTTGAAGACCAAGGAAGAACTTCAGCTCACCCATCATGGACATCTGATATTGCTGTTGCATCATATATCCAAACTCTTCACTGTATTTCTGATTGGTGCAGCCGAAGATAATGTCATCCACATATATTTGGCACACAAACAGTTCACCATCATATGTCTTCGTGAAGAGAGTGGGGTCGAGGGAACCAGGTTTGAAGCCTTTGCTCTTCAAGAAGTCTTTGAGTGTGTCATACCAAGCCCGAGGAGCTTGTTTGAGGCCCTACAGTGCCTTGTTGAGCTTGTACACCATGTTAGGATGTTTTGGATCTTCAAAGCCAGACGGTTGTGCAACATACACTTCTTCTTCAATCTTGCCATTGAGAAAAGCCCTCTTCACATCCATTTGATACAGAAGAATGTTATGATGATTTGCATAGGCCAGCAGTATGCATATGGCTTCAGGCCAAAACTTTCTTGGAGTCTTGTATTCATCAAGCATTGTCCGGGCCATCTCAATGAGTGTTCTATTCTTGCGTTCCACGACGCCATTCTGCTGCGGTGTGTACGGAGCTGAGAATTCATGTGTAATGCCCAAAGTATCGAGATAAGTGTCTAGACCAGTGTTCTTGAATTCAGTGTCATTGTCACTTCTGATGTGCTTGATCTTGATGCCATAGTTGTTCATGGCTTGATTGGCGAAGCGTCTGAAGACATCCTGCACTTCAGTCTTGTAGAGGATTATATGCACCCAAGTATATCTTGAATAATCATCAACAATGACAAAGCCATAGAGACAAGCAGTAGTAGTAAGAGTTGAGTAACGAGTGGGACCAAAAAGGTCCATGTGGAGCAGTTTGAAGGGTTGAGTCGTTGTCATGATTGTCTTCGAGGGATGCTTGGCCCTCGTCATCTTTCCTGCTTCACAGGCACCGCATAAGTGATCCTTCTTGAACTTGACGCCCTCGATGCCTATGACATGCTTCTTCCTTGCAATAGTGTGGAGGTTCCTCATGCCAGCATGCCCTAGCCTCCGATGCCAGAGCCAGCATTCAGAAGCTTTTGCTACAAGACATACGGCAAGTTGTGGTCCTGCTGAGAAATCTACCAAGTACAAATCATCTTTCTGATACCCTTCAAACACTAGAGACTTGTCAGATTCCATTAGAACAAGGCAACGATATTTTCCAAACATCACAATCATGTTTAAATCGCAAAGCATTGAGACAGACATTAAGTTGAAACCAAGGGATTCAACAAGCATGACTTTATCCATGTGTTGATCCTTTGAGATTGCAACTCTACCTAGACCCAATACCTTGCTTTTACCAGTGTCATCAAATGTGATGTGACTTTTGTCAGATGGACGTAAGGTTGAGTCCATGAGAAGACTTCGCTTGCCAGTCATGTGATTAGTACACCCACTATCAATAATCCATTCTGAAGCAGCTGGTGTCGTACCCTACAGTGCAGTTAGGGGGATAGGCTTCACGAAGAGAATTGTGAAGCATAAACATTTGACGAGCAAGTGGATTATGAAAGCTTAGATCAAGGTTAGGACTGATAGGGCAAGTAGCAAGCGACTCAGGAACAAAATACATAATAAGACCATTTGGGCATTTGATCTTGCGCCCTACAAGATGTTTAAGGTCCCCAGCAATAGCTTCAGACGATTTTGGTTTTCGGCTGGAGACCTTTCCCTGCAAAAGAGAGTTAAGCTTTCTTAGCCACCCACATCTTCAAGGGTGGCTTTGAAGCAATGAGTCTAAGTGCAGCATCTGAGAACTTTGGCTTTGGAGCCCTAGCAAAAAGTCTTGCAGGTGGACAATAGTACTCATAAGGATAAGCAGAATAGTTTTTGGTCTTATGAACATGGGGTTTGATGACATGCGCTCATATTCATAGGCCTGAGTAAGGTTTCCCTGCAAAACATTTGCGTTAGTGCGACTCAGGTGAGTCCTCTGTCTGTATGAAGCCTTTGGACCATATGAAGCCTGTGGTCTGGGGTTTGTCTTCTTCACTTGTGGTGTCATGACGACATTCATAGGAAGATTCTCCAAACACCTTTTCGACACCCAGACTTTCTTCATAGGCGGCCCATTCCTGCAGTTAGTACCAATATACCTTGCAAACACTTCACCATTCTGATTCTTAAAAAGTTTATAGTTTGCATCAAAGGATTCATCAATAACAATGGGATTAGCACAAGTGAATCCAGATAGGGTGGATGGATCCGCTGAAGGTTCCTTTGCAGCAACCCATGTGGTTTTGGGGTACTGCTCAGGTTTCTAGTAAGAGCCATCAACATTCATTTTCCTTTCGAACCCAACACCCTCTTTCCTAGGGTTTCGGTTCAGGATATGCCTTTTGAGGACATCACATAGTGTCTGATGCCCTTTGAGACTTTTGTACATCCCTGTTTCAAGCAATGTCTTCAACCTAGCATTCTCATCAGCAATAGCAGTGGTATCCTCAGTAGAGGGGTTAGTTACCACATCAACAGTTGAAGATATTGCAATAGTAGCAGCAGTAGAACACCCAACAATAGAAGTAGCATTGTCACTCTCGATGCATTTAAGACATGGTGGTTCGAATCCTTCCTGAGCTGAACTGATCTGTTCGGCGCGAAGTGACTCACTTTCCTTTTGAAGATCTTCATGAGCCGCTCTCAGTTTCTCAAGGTCTTGCTTCCTTTGAAGATAATCATAGGAAAGATTTTCATGAGTTGTTGAGAGCGTTTCATGACGACTTTCAAGTTCCTCATACTTAACATGAAGATTTTTTATGTCTTCAATTAAGGACTGAGATCGAGTCATTTCAGCGTCTAACAGATCATCGCTTTTGTCTAACAGTTTTTGAATATGTTCCATAGCTTTCTATTGTTCAGTTGCAATTTCAGCAAGTGTTTTGTAGCTGGGTTTGGAACCACAATCAGAGTCATCTTCACTAGATGTTTGATAGTGAGTAGTGCATGTGTTTACCTTGGCACCGCATTCCATGAAGCAGTAGGTAGGAGCAGAGTAGTCCTTGTCATTTGCATCGGTGTCGGTGATGAAGTCATTGTCTTCAGTGTTGAAGATGGACTTGGCAACGTATGCTGTAGCCAGGCACGCAACGCCAGAATCGGACTCCTCCTCAGACTCCACCTCCGCCTCCTTAGAAGCGGACTCCTCCTCTAAATCCATTTCCTTGCCAACAAACGCACGTGCCTTGCCAGATGAGCTCTTTTTGTGTGATGAAGACTTTGAGAAAGACTTGGAAGAAGACTTTGAGTATTTCTTCTTCTTCTTGTCGTCAGAGTCATACTCCTTGCTCTTCTTCTTCTTGTTGTTCTCATTGTCCCACTGCGGACATTCAGAGATGTAGTGGCCAGGTTTCTTGCACTTGTGGCATGTTTTATTCTTGTAGTCATGAGCAGAAGCTTCATCATTCCTTGAGCTTGATCGTGAGGACTTTCTGAAGCCTTTCTTCTTGGTGAATTTTTGGAACTTCTTCACAAGCATAGCAAGCTCCTTTCCAATGTCTTCAGGATCATCAGAACTGCTGTCAGATTCTTCTTCAGATGAGGAGACAACTTTTGCCTTCAAGGCACGAGTTCGCCCATAGTTGGGACCGTAAATGTCTCTTTTCTCAGAAAGCTGAAACTCATGTGTGTTGAGCCTCTCAAGTATGTCAGACGGATCGAGTGTCTTTAAGTCAGGACGTTCTTGAATCATCAGGGCTAGGGGGTCAAACGAGCTGTCAAGTGATCTCAGGAGTGTCTTGACGACTTCATGCTTGGTGATCTCAGTGGCGCCGAGAGCTTGAAGCTCATTTGTGATGTCAGTGAGTCGATCAAACGTGAGCTGGACATTCTCATTGTCATTTCTCTTGAAGCGGTTGAAGAGGTTGTGAAGGACACTGATTCTCTGATCTCTCTGGGTTGAGACGCCTTCATTGACCTTGGAGAGCTAGTCCCAGACTAGCTTAGCTGTTTACAAAGCACTCATGCGGCCATACTGTCCTTTGGTCAGATGACCACAGATGATGTTCTTGGCAGTGGAGTCCAGTTGAACGAACTTCTTGACATCAGCAGTGGTGACACCTTCACCAGCCTTGGGAACGCCATTCTTGACGACATACCATAGGTCGACATCAATGGATTCAAGATGCATGCGCATCTTATTCTTCCAGTAGGGATATTCAGTTCCATCGAAGATGGGGCATGCAGCGGAGACTTTAATTATCCCTGCAGTCGACATAGCTAAAACTCCAGGTGGTTAAACCGAATCACACAGAACAAGGGAGTACCTTTCTCTGATACCAATTGAAAGTGCTAGTGATCGACTAGAGGGGGTTGAATAGGCGATTTTTATGAAAGTCTTCAAAACATGGAAGTTTCGAAGACAAACGATAGAAATAAACCTATTACCATGCAGCGGAAGGTAGACTACACTAGGAAAACCATAGTCAAGTATTCAATGAAGTGAAAGCACAATGACTAATAGCAGCTAGGCAGTAAAGATCAGGTAGGAAGATATTGTGAAGCCAATCAGAACAAGCAGTCACTTAGTGAAAACAAAAGATAATGCAATCATACAATGACTTCACAAGGACCAACAGTAAGTAAAGGGAAGGGAGGGATGAAACGAGTGACTCGTTGAAGACAATGATTTGTTGGACCAGTTCTAGTTGCTGTGACAACTTTACGTCTGGTTAGGGCGGCTAGGTATTTAAACCTGAGGACACACAGTCCCGGACACCCAGTCCCGAACACGCAGCTCAGGACACTCAGTCCTCACCGTATTCCCCTTGAGCTAAGGTCACACAGACCTCGCCCAATCACTATGGTAAGTCTTCAAGGTAGACTTCCAAACCTTCACAGACTTCGTTCACCGGTGAACCACAATGACTCTTGGATGCTCAGAACGCGACACCTAACCGGCTGGAGGATTCACAGTCCTCAAGTGTAATAAGTCTTTAGATCACACAGACAGGAAGACTTCAGTGATGCCTAACACTCCTTGGCTCTGGGTGGTAAGAGCTTTATCCTCTCAAGGAATTCTCTCTCAAAGGCTTCGAGGTGGGTTGCTCTCAAACGACAGAAGCTGCGCTTTAACTCAGAGGAGCCAACCGTTTATGGTTGTAGGGGGTGGGCTATTTATAGCCACTAGGCAACCCGACCTGATTTGTCCGAAATGACCCTGGGTCACTAAGGAACTGGCACGTGTTCCAACGGTCAAATTTCAAACACACACGACAACTTTACTTGGGCTACAAGCAAAGCTGACTTATCCAACTCTGGACAAGATTTGCTCTCATAGTCTTCACTCGAAGATATAGGATTTTGGTTAAGCATCACTTCAGTCATTCTGACTGGTTCTCTTGGACCCCACTTAACATTACGGTGGTTCCTATGACTCAACAAAGAAAAACATAGAATGACGAAACTGCTAAGTCTTCGCGCTCCATAGTCTTCACGCGATGTCTTCTCTTGTCATAGTCTTCAATGTGAATGTCTTCATATACCACCTTTGACTTCAATGTCCTCATACATTTTTAGGGGTCATCTCTGGTAGGAAAACTGAATCAATGAGGGACCTCTACCTGTGTTATCCTGCAATTCTCACAAACACATTAGTCCCTCAACTAGAGGTTTGTCGTCAATACTCCAAAACCAACTAGGGGTGGCACTAGATGCACTTACAAGTCCCCGTGACTCACAGATACTTCCAAAACCAGTTTGCAGGTGCCGATGATACCGTGCAGGTGACTCAACCAAGCTCAAGGCGGAGCTCGATGAAGATCTTGTCCATTGTGTTGTTTCGTTTCAGTCGATCAGTAGTGGAGCCCAGTTGGGACGATTGGGGATCTGTGTAGCATTTGGGGTAGTCTTCTTTTATTTTGGTTCCATAGTCGGACCTTGATTGTATTTGGATGATGTAATGCTTTATTCATGTATTGTGTGAAGTGGCGATTGTAAGCCAACTATGTATCTCTTGCCCTTATGTATTACATGGGTTATGTGAAGATTACCTCACTTGCGGCATTGCTTTCAATGCGGTTATGCCTCTAAGTCGTGCTTCGACACGTGGGAGATATAGCCGCATCGAGGGAGTTACATTCCAGAAGGCCATGGGCACCAACATTCGCTTCAGCACGACTTTCCATCCTCAAACAAGTGGCCAAGTCGAGCGAGTCAATCAAATCCTCGAAGAGATGCTCAGAGCTTGTGTCATCTCTTTTGGTATGAAGTGGGAAGATTGCCTCCCTTATGCCGAGTTCTCCTACAACAACAGCTTCCAAGCAAGTTCAAGCAAGGCCCCATTCAAAATTCTATATGGCAGAAAGTGTTGTACTCCTCTCAATTGGTCCGAGACTGGTGAATGCCAACTTCTTGGCAATGGCTTGATCATAGAAGCTGAAGAAATATGTAAAGTCATCGGTGAAAATCTCAAAGCCATGCAATCGCGCCAGAAGAGTTACTATGATAGCAAGCACCGTGACTTGGCTCTCGAGATCGGAGACCATGTCTACCTCCGCGTCTCTCCAATGAAAGGCACTCAACACTTCGTTATCAAAGGGAAGCTTGCCCCAAGATACGTGGGTCCTTTCAAGATCATTGGCAAAAGAGGCGACCTCGCCTATCAACTCGAGCTTCCATCCTGATACGTCTCCGTCGTACCTATAATTTTTGATTGTTCCATGCCAATATTGTTCAACTTTCATATACTTTTTGGCAACTTTTTATATTATTTTTGGGACTAACATATTGATCCAGTGCCCAGTGCCAGTTCCTGTCTGTTGCATGTTTTTGGTTTCGCAAAATATCCATATCAAATGGAGTCCAAACGGGATAAAAATGGGCAGAGCTTATTTTTGTAAAATATGGAAAATTCGGAAGGAAAATCAACGCGAACCAGTGGACGAGGTGGTCACGAGGCAGGGGGGCGCCCCCCCTTAGGGCGCGCCCCCTTAGGGCGCGCCCCTACCCTCGTGAGCCCACCATAAGGCGGTTGACGCTCTTCTTTTGCCGCAAGAAAGCTAATATTCGGAAAAAAAATCACGGCGCAGGTTTTAGGCCAATCGGAGTTACGGATCTCCATATATACACGAAACGGTGAAACAGAGCCAGAAGAGAATGCAGAACCAGAGAGAAACAGAGAGATAGATCCAATCTCAGAGGGGCTCTCGCCCCTCCCACGCCATGGAGGCCAAGGACTAAAGGGGAAACCCTTCTACCATCTAGGGAGGAGGTCAAGGAAGAAGAAGACGAAGGGGCCCTCTCCCACCTTGCTTTCGGTGGCGCCGGAGTGCCACCGGGGGCCATCAGCATCACCGCCATCTTCACCAACAACTTCACCGCCATCATCACCAACTCTTCCCCCCTCTATGCAGCGGTGTAACCTCTCTCTTACCCGTTATAATCTCTACTTAAACATGGTGCTCAACGCTATATATTATTTCCCAATGATGTATGGCTATCCTATGATGTTAGAGTAGATCTGTTTTGTCCTAATGGCTATTTGATGATCGTGATTGGTTTGAGTTGTATGTTTTATTATTGGTGATGTCCTATGGTGCTCTCCTTATCGCGCAGGCATGAGGGATTCCCGCTGTAGGGTTTGCAATATGCTTATGATTTGCTTATGGTGGGCGGCGTGAGTGACAGAAGCACAGACCCGAGTAAGTAGGTTGTTTGCGTATGGGATAAAGGGGACTTGATGCTTTAATGCTATGGTTGGGTTTTACCTTAATGAATTTTTAGTAGTTGCGGATGCTTGCTAGAGTTCCAATCATAAGTGCATATGATCCAAGTAAAGAAAGTATGTTAGCTTATGCCTCTCCCTCAAATAAAATTGCAATAATGATTACCGGTCTAGTTATCAATTGCCTAGCTAGGGACAAATAACTTTCTCGTAACAACAAGCTCTCTACTAAAACTAACTTAGTTGTGTCTTTACTTAAATAGCCCCTACTTTTTATTTACTTGCTCTTTATTATCTTGCAAACCTATCCAAAAACACCTAAAAAGTACTTCTAGTTTCATACTTGTTCTAGGTAAAGAGAACGTCAAGCATGCGTAGAGTTGTATCGGAGGTCGATAGGACTTGAGGGAATATTTGTTCTACCTTTAGCTCCTCGTTGGGTTCGACACTCTTACTTATCGAAAGAGGCTACAATTGATCCCCTATACTTGTGGGTTATCACGTCCAACTTCGCAAATAAACACGATGTGTTTCACGTGCCACAGCTTCGCAAGTGCTTCAAGATGCCTGAGCGCACTATCAACTTCGAAGAGATTGATCTCCAAGAAGATTTATCTTATCATAAGCATCCTGTTTCCATTCTTGAAGAAACCGAGCGCAAAACTCGCAACAAGTCAATCAAATTCCTGAAAGTCAAGTGGTCGCACCATTCCGACCGAGAAGCCACCTGGGAACGCAAGGATCACCTCCGTTCTGGATATCCAGAGTTCTTTCAGTCCTAGATCTTGGGACAAGATCCTCTTGTAGTGGTGGAGTGTTGTAACACACTGGATGTAACTTTCCATAATTGTAAATCCAACTCTTGCCATTTCCGTCTATGTGATATGATATATCCTTCGTGGTTGGGTTTTGTTTTTTTGTTTTTGTATTTTGTTCATGTCATGCATTTCATCTCATGTAATCATGTGCATCTCATTTGCATTCGTGTTCGTCTCATGCATCCAGTAATTTTCCCCGTTGTCCGTTTTGCAATCCGACACTCCCACATGCACCTGTTGCACCTCTCAAATATCGTTTCGTGAGCGGGAGAAAAACATTCTCGGAATGGGTCGAGATCTGTCGAGTGGCCTTGGTACATCACCGGTAGGCCGCCTGTCAAATTTCATTTCATTTGGAGGTTGTTTGATGCCCCAACGGTTAACCGTAAAAGCCCCTCTCTCTTTGTAGCCTAGCACCCCTCCAAAACAGCCCACTAGCCGATCTAAACCCCCTTCACGCTCTCCATCGTTGGATCACGATCGTGTGGGCGAAAGCTGCACCTCATTTGGACTCTCCTAGCTCCCCTACCTATGAATATGCATCCCCCTTTGAAATTCGCGGATAAAACCCTAACCCTCATCCCCTCACGCCGCCGGACAAACCCACCGCCGCCTGACGTGTCCGCCGGACACATCGCCCCGGCCAACCGGGAGGCGAGACATCACCGCCGCCGCCGCCTAGAGCCACTCGCGAGCTGCCATGTCAGCCCGGGCACGCCCCACTTCATCACCTCCACCCGCGCGGGCCCGCCGGGCCCGACCGTGGCCCTCCCAGCCCGGCACCGCCGCCCGACGCTGTCCGCACCCTGCACCTTCGCCGCTCGATCGTGCGCCGCCTTCCGCCGCTCGCTCCTCTCGCCGGCCGCTACCACCACTCACCGCCGCCCGACGCCGCCGCCTCACCGCCTCCCGAAGGTCGCCGCCTCGCCGTCCCTCACCGTCCCACGCCTCCTCTTCTCCGCCTCCGGCCAGATCCGACCGCGGGTGGGCCGGATCCGGCGACCCCGACCACGCCGGCCACCTCTCCCTCCATCTCCGGTCGCGTCCCCTCGAACTCCGGTGATCCTAGGTTCGCGCGCCCGAAAACCCTAGATCCAGAGGGTGAGATATTTTCTAAGTCCTGGAAGACTCACATTTTATGCCTATGTTCTTCATGCCATATCTCCATGTTCGTAGCTCCGTTTGGCGCATACGATATATCAAAATGTCCGTCTCGTGATGCTCTTCATGTAAGTGCCATTTGCGTGCATTTTACTTTCCATATTGATGCCTTAATCTTCATTGCAAAAGGGCTACATGATGTTGTCTGCTGGAATTCATCATAACTTGCTGATTTGTCATTTTAATTGCATTTTGTGTGTGCATCCTATGAGCATGATGTCTACATGTTTTAGGAGTATCTCCATGCCATCTTTACAGTGGTTCAAGCATTGTATTTTTAGGAGCTATGTGGTGAATAGCACAAGCATGCAAAGTAGTCTATGTGATGTTGCTGATTTTAGACACTTAGTAATTTTTGCTAAGTCTTTTCTTGTTACATTTTGTTGCTATGTAAACTTGTTGCTACCAATAGATCCATGCACATTTTGAGATAGTTCAGTAAGAGTGTTTTTAAGATGTGGTATTTCTCTATCCATGCATGCCTCTGGTTGTATTTATGGAGTAGTTTAGCTTCTCATTTTCATGCTCTATGTTTGCTAAATATTGTTGCTGGCAGATTGTTAACATGAAGTTTATTTTTGCCATGTGTGTTGCTAGTGATACATGTACCCTATGAGCTTGCTCTTGCTATGCTTAGCTTCATGAATATGTCTAGTTACTGTTGGTTACCTTGTTATGCCATGAAATGCTTTGTGGTGAGTGGCATGAGCTTGCAAAGTTGCTATCACGAATCTGTTTCTGCCATGCTCTATTTTTCTTCCAACTCTGAAACTAATCATATCACTTGCCATGTTTGCATTGATGCTACCATCTTGTCCATGCATCTTTGGTTAAAGGTCAGTAAGGGGGTTTTGTTCCATGACTTTATTACTACTAAAAGGCCATGCCTTTGTTTGCCATGAGTTGTTCCTGTAGCATGTTGTTTGCTAGCTCTAAACATTGCTACCTGATGTTGATTATGCCATGCTCAGTATTTTCACCATCTGTGAAGTTGTTATCATTTGCATTTTTGCCATGCTATTTTAGGATTGTTCTAGTGAGTTCTAGCAGGAGCTCAGTGTTTATGATCTGTCGAGCTTCACCTGTACTTTAATGGTATGTGCTTTGTTTGAATGTTTGAATGCAAGTAGTTCATGATCACTTCTTGATCACTTCTAGGTTCACGCCCGTTGTGTAGTTTCTCTTCTTACTCTTGTACTTGTATGTTAGCCACCATATTTGCTTAGCGCTTGTTGCAACTCCACCTCATTACCTTATCCTACCCATAAGCTTAAGTAGTCTTGATCTCGCGGGTTTTGAGATTGTTGAGGCCTCATGACTCACAGATACTACAAAAACAATTGCAGGTGCCGATGATGCCAGTGCAAGTGATGCCACCGAACTCAAGTGGGGGTTCGACGAGGACCTTGGTTGTTACTATGTTTCGTTTCTTGATGATCAATAGTGGAGCCCAGTTGGGACGATCGGGGATCTAGCATTTGGGGTTATCTTCTTTTCATTTGGATTTGATCGTAGTCGGTCTATGTGTGTACTCTGAATGATGTATGAATTATTTGATCATTGTGTGACGTGGCGATTGTAAGCCAACTCTATTTATCCCTTTATTGTTCATTACATGGGATTGTCTGAAGATGACCCTTCTTGAGACAAAACCAACATGCGGTTATGCCTCTAAGTCATGCCTCGACACGTGGGAGATATAGCCGCATCTTGGGCGTTACATTCATCACAGAAGTAAATAACATGCCCATCTATATTTTCAACCAGGAGATCCTTAGCCATAGCAACACTAGGTTCTACTTTGATTTTTTAGCTTGTTTAGGTGTTCTAACATAACTTTTATTGACCATAGTTGAAACTTTAACATGTTCCTTTATCCTAACAGTGAAAGGTGGGTTTTCAATATAGGCAGTAGGAACAACTAGATCAACATTATAGATTATAGTTTCATGTGTAGCAACTACTGGTTCTTAAATTTCTTCTTTAATAGATGGGTGATATTTTAACCACTTCTCCTTAGGGAGATCAATATGAGTAGCAAAAGATTCACACAAGGAAGCTACTATCTTAGAGTCAAGTCCATATTTAGTGCTAAACTTTTGGAAAGCATCGGTATTCATAAAAGATTTAACACAATCAAACTTAAGCTTAATACCTGACTCTTTACCTTCGTCGAGTTCCCAATCTTCATAGTTGCATTTAATTCTTTCCAAAAGATCCCACCGGAATTCAATAGCCTTCTTCATAAAGGAACCAGTACAAGAAGTATCAAGCATGGATCGATCATCATGAGAAAGTCGAGCACACAAATTCTGATTGATAATTTCCTTCAAGAGATCATGATTGGGGCATGGATATAACATTGAATTAAGCCACCCCCAAGCAAGAGCTATAATTTCTCCTTCACGATTCCAAAAATTATATATATAATTCCGATCACGATGAACTAGATGCATATGATAAAAAAAATTGGTGAAACTCCAATTTTAATCGATTCCGATTCCAAGATCGAATATCATCGCATAGCCTGTACCATGCCAATGCTTTTCCCTTCGAAGATAAAGGGAAAACCTTCTTCTTAACTTCATCTCTGGGTAAACCTGCAAGCTTAAACAATCTACAAATTTCTTCCACATATATCAAGTGCATATCAGGATGTTCAGTTCCATCTCCTGCATAAGGATTAGCTAGCAGTTGTTCTATCATACCAGAAGGAATTTCATATTCAATATTTTCAGTAGGTGCAGTGGGTTGAGGGGTGACTAATTGTGGTTCCGGTCGAGGTGAAGATACCCCGAACAAACCCCTCAAAGGATTGTTTTCCATAGTAAGAAGTACCAATAAATTTCAGCACGTAGTAATAATTTTTCCTTACTAAGAGCGCTTCACTCCCTGGCAACGGCGCAGAAAAGAGCCTTGATGACCCAAAAGTATAGGGGATCAACCATAGTCCTTTCACTAAGTAAGAGTGTCGAAGCCAACGAGGAGCGGAAGGAAATGACAAGTGTTTTCAGCAAGGTATTATCTGCAAGTACTGAAATTGTAAGTAGTGAGTAGTTTGATAGCAAGATAATTTGTAACGAGCAAGTAACGATAATAGTACCAAAAGTGCACCAAGATAGCCCAATCCTTTTGAGGCAAAGGACAGGCCAAAACAGTCTCTTATGATAAGCAAAGTGTTCTTGAGGGTACACGGGGATTTCATCTAGTCACTTTCATCATGTTGGTTTGATTTGTGTTTGCTACTTTGATAATTTGATATGTGGGTGGATCAGTATTTAGGTGTTGTTCTTACTTGAACAAACCTCCTACTTATGATTAACTGTAATGCCCTGTATGTAACTTGCCATATTTGTATTCCAACTCTTGCCATTTTCGGCTCTAAGTTATGATATTCCCTCGTGGTTGGGTTTTTGTCTTCGTTTTGCTTTTTGACCATGTCATGCATTTCATATCATGTCATCATGTGCATCGCGTTTGCATACGTGTTCGTCTCATGCATCCAAACATTTTCCCCGTTGTCCGTTTTGCTTTCCGGCGCTCCTACGTCCTCCGGCGCCCCCTTTTGCCTCTTTTCGTGTGCGGGTGTTAAACATTCTCGAAATGCACCGAGATTTTCCAAGCGGCCTTGGTACACCGCCGGTAGACCGCCTGTCAAGTTTTCTGCCATTTGGAGTCTGTTTGATACTCCAACGGTTAACCGAGGAACCGTAAAGGCCTCGAGTGTGTTGCAGCCCAACACCCCTCCAAAGTGGCCCAAAACCCATCCAAACCCCCTCCATCCTCTCGGCCGTTCGATCACGATCGTGTGGCCGAAAACCACACTCTATTTGGACTCTCCTAGCTCCTTCTATGTATAAATAGGTGCCCCCTCCTCCAAATTCATGGTCAAACCCTAAAAAACCTCCCCCGCCGCCACCGGACGTGTCCGAGACGGCCGGACGTGTCCGCGCTGCCACCTGGACCAACCCGCTATTGACACGTGTCCCACCGCGCCGCGTCCGCCGCCGCCCCGCAGCGGGCCCTCTCGGCCCGTTCCTCCGCCGCCCAAGCGCCCGCGCGTCCGCTGCCATCCCTCGCCCGCTCCGCTCGCCGCCGGTTGCCTCTCCACCGCCTGCTCCGCTGCGCCTACACATCCCCGCGCCGCCCTTCGCCAGCGTCCGGTCGGATCCAGCAAGCCGCGGCCGGATCCGCCTGACCCTGACCTCCCCGACCACTCTCCGGCGCTGCCCCTCGTCCACATCGCCGAAGAAGGCCGCCTAAGTTCCGGTCAACCTTGGTTCACATGAGAACCCTAGATTTCGAGATCCAATTTTTCATCTAAGTATTTTCCGTGCAACATTTTTTAGCCACGTTCATCGCATCATAACTCCGTATCCGTAGCTCCGTTTTGAGCGTGCCATATATCAAAATGTTCATATGGATGTCCTCTTCATTTTGTTCCATTGCATCATGCTTGTTTGAGTCCATCTTGATTCCAAAATGTCTGTTGCAAGAGTGCTATAAAATGTTAGTTCCTGACTCTTAGCAGATTATGAGCATTTGTCATTTTTGCCATGATTATTATGTGGCTCCTATGGCCTTGAGCTCTACATGTGTTTTGGGCTATGACATACCATCTTTACAGGGGTGTATGCCATGTATTTTTGTGATCAATGCGGTAACTAGAACATTTATGCAAAGTAACTCTCGTGATGTTGCTGATTTCAGGGGCTTAGAATTTCACTAAGTCATTTCCCTGCTGTTATTTTTATGCCATGTGTTCATGTTCCTACAGAGAGATACATGCCTCTTTTGAGTATGTTCAGTAAGGATGATTTTGACATATGGTTATGCTATATCCATCCATGTCCTTGTTTGCATTTATGGAGTGCCCTATCATGACTCAATCTTTCTCTATGTTTGCTATAAAATGTTCCTGGCAGATTGTTTACGTGTTAATCAATTTTGCCAAGGTTGTTGTAGTTGATCCGTGCATTCTATTAGATTGTTCTTTCCATGGTTGGCTTCTTGAACATGTCTTCTTGCCGGTAGTATGCTTAGCTTGTCATGAAATGCCTTGTGTTGAGTGCATCGAGCTCGCAAACATGCCTACATAACTCTGTTTTTGCCATGTCCAGTTTTTCTGCTAAGTCTGAATCTGTTAACGACACTTGCTATGTTTACATGGGTTCCATCATATCTTATGATCCTTTTTGGCTTATGGTCAGTAAGGGACTTTTGTTATATGCTTTTAGTAGATTCATTCCATGCCTTTGTTTGCTATGTCCTGGTCCTGTAGCATCTTGTTATCTGGCTCTAAACTTTGCTTCCTGATGTTAATTCCTGGCATGTTGTTATTTTCACTAAGTTTGTGAAGCTGATATCTTTTGCACTTTTGCCATGCTTGTTTGAACCTGCTATTGTGTGATTTAGCCGTAGCTCAGTGTTCATCTTTTGTCAAGCATCTTGAGTAGATCACTGCCATGTGCTTTGCTGCTATGATAGAGTGCAGTAGCTTATTTTCTTGTTACATGTTAGATGGCATCGTGTTGTTAATCACAAAATCGTGCCATTCTTGTTTTGCTTGCCATTTGCAAACCATGCATCCGATTCCAGTGATCTTTATATCTATTTCAACCGAAATCAACTCATCTTTCTAGCGGCGCACTTGGTTTGACAATTTGAGGCCTGGTTCAATCTTTTCCTTCCGGAGCATGCATACGCATTGCATATTGCATCCCGCATATCATGCCATGTTTTGCATCATGTTGCTTGCGCATTGCATTGTGGTTGATTGTGGTTTCTTTTGCTTGTGTTCTTGCCTTGGGTAGAGCCGGGAGACGAGTACGTGATCGAGGAACCCGTTGAGTACGCTTACGAGGATCAAGCTTATGTCAACTCGGAGAACTTTGCAGGCAAGATGACCATACCCTCGAAATCACTTATATCTTTGCTTGCTAGTTGCTCGCTCTATTGCTATGCCGCGATACCTACCACTTGCTTTATCATGCCTCCCATATTGCCATGTCAGACCTCTAACCCACCTTGTCCTAGCAAACCGTTATTTGGCTATGTTACCGCTTTGCTCAGCCCCTCTTATAGTGTTGTTAGTTGCAGGTGAAGATTGGAGTTTGTTCCTTGTTGGAACATGTTTATTGTTGGGATATCATTATTATATCTTGTTTACTTTAATGCACCTATATACTTGGTAAAGGGTGGAAGGCTCGGCCTTATGCCTGGTGTTTTGTTCCACTCTTGCCGCCCTAGTTTCTGTCATATCGGTGTTATGTTCCTTGATTTTGCGTTCCTTACGCGGTTGGGTTATAATGGGAACCCCTTGACAGTTCGCCTTGAATAAAACTCCTCCAACAAGGCCCAACCTTGGTTTTACCATTTGCCACCTAAGCCTTTTTCCCTTGGGTTCCACGGGCTCAAGGGTCATCTTTATTTTAAACCCCCGGGCCAGTGCTCCTCTGAGTGTTGGTCCAAAACAGAGCCACTTGTAGTGCCACCTCGGGGAAACTTGAGGGTTGGTTTTAGTTGTACGCAGTGTTCATTCGGTGTGCCCTGAGAACGAGATATGTGCAGCTCCTGTCGGGATTTGTCGGCACATCGGGCGGCTTTGCTGGTCTTGTTTTACCATTGTCGAAATGTCTTGTAACCGGGATTCCGAGTCTGATCGGGTCGTCCTGGGAGAAGGAATATCCTTCGTTGACCATGAGAGCTTATGATGGGCTAAGTTGGGACAACCCTGCAGGGTTTTGAACTTTTGGAAGCCGTGCCCGTGGTTATGGGCAGATGGGAACTTGTTAATATCCAGTTGTAGAAAACCTGACACTTAACTTAAATTAAAATGAATCAACCGCATGTGTAGCCGTGATGGTCTTTTTTCGGCGGAATCCGGGAAGAGAACACGGTCTCGTGTTATGCTTGAATGTAAGTAGTTCTAGGATCACTTCTTGATCATAGTTTATCGACCATGCTTTGCTCCTCTTCTCGCTCTCATTTGCGTAAGATAGCCACCATATATGCTTAGCGCTTGCTGCAGCTCCACCTCACTCCCTTTTCCTACCCATAAGCTTAAATAGTCTTGATCGTGAGGGAGTGAGATTGCTGAGTCCCCGTGACTCACAGATTACTTCCAAAACCAGATGCAGGTGCCGATGATGCCAGTACAAGGGATGCGACTGAACTCAAGTGGGAGTTCGACGAGGATTCAGGACGTTACTATGTTTCCTTTCCAGACGATCAGTAGTGGAGCCCAGTTGGGGCGATCGGGGATCTTATGCATTTGGGGTTGTCTTTATTTTGGTTTTGTAGTCGGACCTTGATTGTATTCTGGATGATGTAATGCTATATTTATGTATAGTGTGAAGTGGCGATTGTAAGCCAACCCTTTATCTCTATCTTATTCAGTACATGGGATGTGTAAAGATTACCCCTCTTGCGACATGCCTACTATGCGGTTATGCCTCTAAGTCGTGCTCCGACACATGGGAGATATAGCCGCATCGTGGGTGTTACAAGTTGGTAATCAGAGCCTTCCCAGACTTAGGAGCCCCATACTTAATCGAATCATTGGCGTTTTTGAGTCTAGAAAAATGTTTTGAGTCTTATAGGATTATATATATCGGAGAGTAGGATTCTTTTTACTCCTTAGTCCCTTCATCGCTCTGGTGGGGCTTCCTGACGTAGAGTTTTGACTCTTCTCTTCTCAAATTTCACGAAAAATTTTTAGGATCACGCGGGTATCTTGGAATCGTTCCGATGGTTTTGTGACGAGAACATTGTTCTTGGTGCCTCCTGACATTTAGGGGTTGTGGCAGTGTCCCGGGGAGTTGAGCTCCGAGGTGTTGTCGTCACAATTTTATCGTTGCAGTTCTGGAATACCTGAGTTTCGCCGACATCGAAAATCTCCTTTATGCAGTTGTTGGTGAGATAACCTCGACGCCACCCAGTACTGGGGCGGGAGTTCGGGAGTATTGCCATAACTCGTATAACGGATGCTTTTCGAAGGTTGAGGTAAATGATTTCCGAAGGTTTCTTGGTTATGTGTTGAAGGATGGATACAGCTGGATGTAGGATTTGCTAGTTTTGGGTGAGATATTATGCTTCCCCTGTATCCCCAACACCTGATTGCATAACCAGAAAGTTTCGGGAGTTTCATAGGTGGGAATTCATGTAGCTCTAGTATTTCTTCCGCAGATATTTGGTTTGTGATTGGGTAATCCTTACCAATTATTTGTTCATATCCGTACCTTGTTGTTTTATTCATCTACCTTTATCTAAGTGGCTTCTCAATTTATGGAAGTGTGATCATTTACTTTGGAATTCATTCGTTCATTCTTGTTCGAATGTTAAGGCTATATGTTGCAATTTCGATCCATTTGATTCAGCTTGAATATATGTCTTTCAAGATGCTAACGGATGTCACCCTCTTCAGGATGGCTCCTCCAACGCGTCAGAATCCGGAACCTCCGCCACCACCTCCACCTCCGGAGGCATGGCAAGCTGTGATGGCCTCCACCAACGCCAACACGCAGATGCTTATGCAACTCTTGCAAGAGCGCAACCAAGGAAATCAAGGCCATGGAAACAATCAAGTTCAGTTTGCTACCCTCAACCAGTTCCTCGCAAACCAGCCGAAGTCCTTTCAGTAACTGTGTCGAGGCCACAGACGCTGACGATTGGCTCGTGGATATCTGCAAACATTTTGAGTGTAGCAACGTCAGGCCTGAGGACTTTGTCAAGTTTGCTTCGTTCCAACTCAAAGACCAAGCTGCTGAGTGGTATCAACAATACAAAGATTCCAGAGGAGGTCGTGTGATTACCTGGGATGATTTCCGCCGAGACTTCAAAGCTCACCACATTCCTCAAAGTGTTGTTGAGAGTAAGCGTGAGGAGTTCCGCAATCTGAAGCAAGGCAGTATGTCTGTTTACCAATACAACATCATGTTTCAGAGGCTCGCTCGCTTCGCCAAACAAGACGTCCCTGATGAGAAGAGCATGATTTATCAATTCAGAGGTGGCCTCAGAGAAGATCTGCAACTAGCTCTCGTGCTTTTTGAGCCGAAACAGTATGATGAGTTCTACAACACGGAACTAAAGCAAGAGGCTGCTCATCTCAAGTGCGATGCTTCTAAGAAGAGAGTCAGGGATGCAACTCCTTCTTCTTCAACTCAAGTGGCAGCTAAGCAGCAAAAGTACTGGTTGCCTCCTCCTCCTCCATTTCGTCAGCCTTACCAGTAGAAGAGTAAAGGTGGCAATGGATCTTCCCACCCACCCAACCCAGGCTTTCAGAACAAAGCTTCGTCTCATGCTCCAAGGTCAAGTGCTCCGTATCACCGTCCGCTCTTAGAGGTTACGTGCAACAAGTGTCAGCAGAAGGGTCACTATGCAAACAAATGCTTTAACCAGAGGCGCCTTCCACCTCCTCCTCCTGTGAGATCTGCCAGCAATGCAGTGGTCAAGCATAATCCCAAGTTTGCAAAGGTCAATATGATGAACGTAGCTCAGGTAGAGGATTCTTTAGAAGTGATCATGGGTAACCTTCTTCTTAACGATATTCCTGCAAAAGTTCTTTTTGATACTAGTGCATCGCTTTCTTTCATTTCAAGACCTTTTGTTGCCAAGCATGAGTTTGTGACCGAAAAGATTCCTTTCTAGTTGAAGATTGTGTCCCGGGCAAGCAAATGACATCTAACAATTGCGTCCCAGATATTTATATCAAGATGGGTGACTATAAGTTTTTGTCCTCTCCGATTGTTCTTGGTGACTCGGACATTGATCTAATTCTCGATATGGACTGGCTCTCTAAGCACAAGGCTCAGCTTGATTGTGCTGCCAGGCAGATCCAATTGACACACTGGTCTAAGGATGTGATCATCTATGCCACTCGTGACGATACCATTCGACTGTTTCCTCTCAATGAGAAGGGCGAGTTGAATGCCATCTCTCAGATTCCAGTCGTTTGTGAATATCAAGACGTCTTTCCACAAGAGCTTCTAGGAATGCCTCCTCACCGGCCAGTTGAATTCGTCATCGATCTTCAGCCTAGCACGGAACCTATTTGCAAACGTCCTTACAAGATTGGACCAGAAGAGTTAAAGGAGCTGAAGAAACAACTCGATATACAAGAGCGTATGGGTCTGATCCGACCAAGTTCTTCTCCTTGGGGTTGTGGTGTTCTTTTTGTCAAGAAGAAAGATGGCACGGACCGACCCTGTGTCGACTACCGTCCATTGAACAAGAAGACCATAAAGAACAAGTACCCACTTCCCAACATCAATGAGCTTTTCGAACAACTCAAAGGTGCTCAAGTATTCTCCAAGCTTGACCTCCGTATGGGCTATCATCAGATTCGCATTCGTGAACAAGATATCCCCAAGACAGCATTCAGAACAAGCTATGGTTCATATGAATACACGGTCATGTCTTTTCAGCCTTGTCAACGCTCCTCCCAACATTCTCTCGCATGATGAACTTCATCTTCAACCCTTACACAAATGATTTCGTCTTGGTCTATCTCGATGAAATTTTGGGTCTTTTCCAAGAACAAGGAGGATCATGCCAAGCACTTGAGATTGGTGCTGGACAACTCAGAGAACATCAGTTCTATGCGAAGTTTTCAAAGTGCGAAGTTTTGGCTCGATGAGGTTCTCTACCTTGGGCATATCATCTCCGCCAAGGGCATAGCTGTTAATCCTGAGAAGGTGTCTGCAATTGTGAATTGGGAACCACCTCAGAATGTGAAGCAGCTCCGCAGCTTTCCTTGGGCTCGCAAGCTATTGTCGAAGATTCGTTGAGAATTTCTCTAAGATCGTGAAGCCTATTTCCAACCTCCTCCAGAAGCATGTGAAGTATGTCTGGACGCCTGAATGTGACATCGCTTTCAACACCCTCAAAGAGAAGTTAGTCACAGCTCCAGTTCTGACTCCTCCTGATGAATCCAAACCATTCGAGGTTTTCTGTGATGCTTCCCTGCAAGGTCTCGGTGCTGTGTTAATGCAAGAGAAGAAAGTTGTGGCCTATACCTCTCGCCAGTTGAAGCCCAACGAAAAGAACTACCCCACTCATGACCTCGAGTTGGCGGCAGTTGTCCATGCTGTTTTAACATGGAGACATCTCTTGTTGGGAAGGAAAGTGGACATCTTCACTGATCATAAGAGTCTCAAGTACATCTTCACTCAACCCAACCTCAACCTCAGGCAGACTCGTTGGGTCGAAATGATTCAAGAGTATAATCCGAGTATTGAATATACTCCAGGCAAGGCCAATGTCATTGCTGACGCTTTGAGCAGGAAGGCTTACTGCAACAGTTTGATTCTCAAACCCTTCCAACCGGACCTTTGTGAAGCTTTCCGCAAACTTAATCTCCAAGTTGTTCCTCAAGGATTCCTTGCCAACCTCCAAGTCTCTCCTACTTTGGAAGATCAAATTCGTGAGGCACAACTTCTTGATGCAATGGTGAAGAAGGTGAAGAATGGGATTGCCAAGAGCCAACCCAAGTACAAGTGATATCGCCTTGATGACAAAGATACTCTATTCTTCGAGGATCGAATTGTTGTTCCTAAAGGCGACCTTCGTAAAGTCATTATGAACGAGGCTCACAATTCACTCCTATCTATTCATCCTGGAAGTACAAAGATGTACCATGACCTCAAGCAGTCGTACTGGTGGACTCGAATGAAGCGAGAAATTTCTCAGTTCGTGAATGAATGTGATGTCTGCAGAAGAGTGAAAGCAGAACACCAACGGCCAGCTGGTCTCCTCCAACCTCTTGCCATTCTAGAATGGAAGTTTGACCATATTGAGATGGACTTCGTGACTGGATTTCCCAAGTCCAAGCGTGGAAATGATGCTATCTTCGTCGTCATCAACAAGCTTACTAAAGTGGCTGATTTTCTTCCTATCAAAGAATCTATCACAACAGCTCCAGTTGGCAGAGCTATATACCTCCAGGATTGTCTCCTTGCCTTGCATTCCACAGTTGATATCTTCAGATCGTGGAAGCGTCTTTACTTCTAAGTTTTGGGATTCCTTCCAGAAGGCCATGGGCACCAACATTCGCTTCAGCACAACTTTTCATCCTCAAACTAGTGGACAAGTCGAGCGAGTCAATCAAATTCTTGAAGATATGCTCAAGGCTTGTGTCATTTCCTTCGGTATGAAGTGGGAAGATTGTCTTTCATATGCCGATTTCTCCTACAACAACAGCTTCCAAGCGATTTCGGGTAAGGCCCCATTCAAGATTCTCTATGGCAGAAAGTGTCGTACTCCTCTTAATTGGTCGCAGACTGGTGAACGCCAACTTCTTGGCAATGACTTGATCACAGAGGCTGAAGAAATGTGCAAAGTCATTCGTGAAAATCTCAAAGCCGCGCAATCGTGCCAGAAGAGTTACTATGATAGCAAGCATCGTGACTTGGCTTTCGAGATTAGAGACCACGTCTACCTCCGTGTCTCTCCAATGAAAGGCACTCGTTGCTTCGGTATCAAAGGGAAGCTTGCCCCTAGATACGTGGGTCCTTTCAAGATCATTGGCAAAAGAGGTGATCTCGCCTATCAACTTGAGCTTCCGTCCAACTTTGCAAATGTGCACGACGTGTTTCACGTGTCTCAGCTTCGCAAGTGTTTCAAGACTCCTGACCGCACCATCAACTTCGAAGAGATTGATCTCCAAGAAGACTTGTCTTATCATGAGCATCCCATTGCTATTCTTGAAGAAACCGAGCGCAAGACTCACAACAAGTCTATCAAATTTCTGAAAGTGAAGTGGTCACATCATTCCGACTGAGAAGCCACCTGGGAACACGAGGACCACCTCTGTTCCGAATATTCGGAGTTTTTTTAGTCCTAGATCTCGGGACGAGACCCTTTCGTAGTGGTGGAGTGTTGTAACGCCACGTATGTAACTTGCCATATTTGTATTCCAACTCTTGCCATTTTCGGCTCTAAGTTATGATATTCCCTCGTCGTTGGGTTTTTGTCTTCGTTTTGCTTTTTGACCATGTCATGCATTTCATATCATGTCATCATGTGCATCGCATTTGCATACGTGTTCGTCTCATGTATCCAAGCATTTTCCCCGTTGTCCGGTTTGCTTTCCGGCGCTCCTACGTCCTCCGGCGCCCCCTTTTGCCTCTTTTCATGTGCGGGTATTAAACATTCTCGAAATGGACCGAGATTTGCCAAACGGCCTTGGTACACCACCGGTAGACCGCCTGTCAAGTTTCGTGCCATTTGGAGTCCGTTTGATACTCCAACGGTTAACCGAGGAACCGTAAAGGCCTCATGCGTGTTGCATCCCAACATCCCTCGAAAGTGGCCCAAAACCCATCCAAACCCCCTCCATCCTCTCAGCCGTTTGATCCCGATCATGTGGCCGAAAACCGCACTCCATTTGGACTCTCCTAGCTCCTTCTATGTATAAATAGGTGCCCCCTCCTCCAAATTCACGGTCAAACCCTAAAAACCTCCCCCGCCGCCACCGGACGCGTCCGAGACAGCCGGACGTGTCCGCGCTGCCGCCCGGACCAACCCGCTGTTGCCACGTGTCCCACCGCGCCGCCTCCGCCGCGGGCCCGCCGCGGGCCCTCCCGGCCCGTTCCTCCGCCACCATCCCTCACCCGCTCCGCTCACCGCCGGTCGCCGCGCCGCCTCCTTCGCGCGCAAGCGCTGCTCCACCGTTGCTCCTGCACCTCCCCACGCCACCCATCGCCGGTGTCCGGTCGGATCCGGCGAGCCGTGGCCGGATCCGCCCGACCCTGACCTCCCCGACCACTCTCTGGCGCCGCCCCGCATCCACATCGCCGGAGAAGGCCGCCTGTGTTCTGGTCAACCTCGGTTCGCATGAGAACCCTTGATCTGGAGGTCCAATTTTTCATCTAAGTCTTTTCCGTGCAACATTTTTTTGCCATGTTCATCGCATCATAACTCCGCATCCGTAGCTCCATTTTGAGCGTGCCATATATCAAAATGTTCATCTGGATGTCGTCTTCATTTTGTTCCATTGCATCATGCTTGTTTGAGTCCATCTGGATGCCCAAATGTCTGTTGCAAGAGTGCTATAAAATGTTAGTTCCTGTTTCTTAGCAGATTATGAGCATTTTTCATTTTTTCCATGATTATTGTGTGCCTCCTATGGACTTGAGCTCTACATGTGTTTTGGGCTATGTCATGCCATCTTTACAGGGGTGTATGCCATGTATTTTTTGATCAATGTGGTGACGAGCACATGCATGCATAGTAGCTCTTGTGATGTTGCTGATTTCAGGGGCTTAGAATTTCACTAAGTCATTTCCCTGCTGTTATTTTTATGCCATGTGTTCATGCTGCTACAAAGAGATACATGCCTCTTTTGAGTATGTTCAGTATGGATGCTTTTGCCATATGGTTATGCTCTATCCATCCATGTCCTTGTTTGCTTTTATGGATTGCCCTATCATGACTCAATCTTGCTCTACTTTTTCTATAAAATGTTCCTGGAAGATTGTTTACGTGTTAATCAATTTTGCCAAGGTTGTTGCAGTTGATCCATGCATGCTATGAGATTGTTCTTGCCATGATTAGCTTCTTGAACATGTCTTCTTGCCGGTAGTATGCTTAGCTTGTCATGAAATGCCTTGTGTTGAGTGCATCGAGCTCGCAAACATGCCTACGTAACTCTGTTTTTGCCATGTCCAGTTTTTCTGCTAAGTCTGAATCTGTTAACGAAACTTGCTATGTTTACATGGGTTCCATCATATCTTATGATCCTTTTTGGCTTATGGTCAGTAAGGGACTTTTGTTATATGCTTTTAGTAGATTCATTCCATGCCTTTGTTTGCTATGTCCTGGTCCTGTAGCATCTTGTTATCTGGCTCTAAACTTTGCTTCCTGATGTTAATTCCTGGCATGTTGTTATTTTCACTAAGTTTGTGAAGCTGATATCTTTTGCACTTTTGCCATGCTTGTTTGAACCTGCTATTGTGTGATTTAGCCGTAGCTCAGTGTTCATCTTTTGTCAAGCATCTTGAGTAGATCACTGCCATGTGCTTTGCTGCTATGTTAGAGTGCAGTAGCTTAGTTTCTTGTTGCATTTTAGATGGCATCGTGTGTTAATCGCAAAATCGTGCCATTCTTGTTTTGCTTGCCATTTGCAAACCGTGCATCCGATTCCGGTGATCTTTATATTTATTTCGACCGAAATCAACTCATCTTTCCAGCGGCGCACTTGGTTTGCCAAGTTGAGGCCTGGTTCAATCTTTTCCTTCCGGAGCACACATACACATTGCATATTGCATCCCGCATATCATGCCATGTTTTGATCATGTTGCTTGCGCATTGCACCGTGGTCGATTGTGGTTTCTTTTGCTTGTGTTCTTGCCTTGGGTATAGCCGGGAGACGAGTACGTGATCGAGGAACCCGTTGAGTATGCTTACGTGGATCAAGCTTACGTCAACTCGGAGAACTTTGCAGGCAAGATGACCATACCCTCAAAATCACTTCTATCTTTGCTTGTTACTTGCTCGCCGTATTGCTATGCCGCGATACCTACCATTTGCTTTGTCATGCCTCCCATATTGCCATGTCAAACCTCTAACCCACCTTGTCCTAGCAAACCGTTGTTTGGCTATGTTACCGCTTTGCTCAGCCCCTCTTGTAGCGTTGTTAGTTGCAGGCGAAGATTGGAGTTTGTTCCTTGTTGGAACATGTTTATTGTTGGGATATCATTATTATATCTTGTTTACTTTAATGCACCTATATACTTGGTAAAGGGTGGAAGTCTCGGCCTTATGCCTGGTGTTTTGTTACACTCTTGTCGCCCTAGTTTCCGTCATATCGGTGTTATGTTCCTTGATTTTGCGTTCCTTACGCGGTTGGGTTATAATGGGAACCCCTTGACAGTTCGCCTTGAATAAAACTCCTCCAACAAGGCCCAACCTTGGTTTTACCATTTGCCACCTAAGCCTTTTTCCCTAGGGTTCCGCGGACTCAAGGGTCAGCTTTATTTTAAACCCTGGGCCAGTGCTCCTCTGAGTGTTGGTCCAAAACAGAGCCACTTGCAGCGCCACCTCGGGGAAACTTGAGGGTTGGTTTTAGTTGTATGTAGTGTTCATCCGGTCTGCCCTGAGAATGAGATATGTGCAGCTCCTATCGGGATTTGTCGGCACATCGGGCAGCTTTGCTGGTCTTGTTTTACCATTGTCGAAATGTCTTGTAACCGGGATTCCGATCCTGATCGGGTCGTCCTGGGAGAAGGAATATCCTTCGTTGACCGTGAGAGCTTGTGATGGGCTAAGTTGGGACACCCCTGCAGGGTTTTCAACTTCTGAAAGTCGTGCCCGCAGTTATGGGCAGATGGGAATTTGTTAATATCCGGTTGTAGAAAACCTGACACTTAACTTAAATTAAAATGAATCAACAGCGTGTGTAGCCGTGATGGTCTCTTTTCGGCGGTGTCCAGGAAGAGAACACGGTCTCGTGTTATGCTTGAACGTAAGTAGTTCTAGGATCACTTCTTGATCATAGTTTATCGACCGTGCTTTGCTCCTCTTCTTGCTCTCATTTGCATAAGATAGCCACCATATATGCTTAGCGCTTGCTGCAGCTCGACCTCACTCCCTTTTCCTACCCATAAGCTTAATTAGTCTTGATCGCGAGGGTGTGAGATTGCTGAGTCCCCGTGACTCACAGATTACTTCCAAAACCAAATGCAGGTGCCGATGATGCCAGTACAGGGGATGCGACCGAACTCAAGTGGGAGTTCGACGAGGATTCAGGACGTTACTATGTTTCCTTTCCAGACGATCAGTAGTGGAGCCCAGTTGGGGCGATCGGGGATCTTATGCATTTGGGGTTGTCTTTATTTTGGTTCCATATTCGGACCTTGATTGTATTCTGGATGATGTAATGATATATTTATGTATTGTGTGAAGTGGCGATTGTAAGCCAACTCTTTATCTCTATCTTATTCAGTACATGGGATGTGTAAAGATTACCCTTCTTGCGACATGCCTACTATGCGGTTATGCCTCTAAGTCATGCTCCGACACGTGGGAGATATAGCAGTATCATGGGTGTTACATTAACCCCCTCGCAAGCATCCGCAACTACAAGAAAAGTATTAAGAATAAATTCCAACCATAGCATTAAACTTTTGGGTCCAATCGGTCCCTTACAGAATAGCGCATAAACTAGGGTTTAAGATTCTGTCATCGTCGCAACCCATCATCTAATAACTACTCCACAATGCATTCCCTTAGGCCCAAATATGGTGAAGTGTCATGTAGTCGACGTTCACATGACACCACTAAGGGAATCACAACATACATACCATCAAAATATCGAACACTTATAAAATTCACATGATTAATTCCAACAAGATTTCTCCCGTGACCTCAAGAACAAAAGTAACTACTCACAAATGATAATCATGCTCAAGATCATAGGGTATTAAATAGCATATTGGATCTGAACATATAATCTTCCACCAAATAAACCATATAGTAATCAACTAAAAGATGTAATCAACACTACTAGTCACCCACAAGTACCAATCTATAGTTCTGGTACAAAGATTGAACACAAGAGATGAACTAGGGTTTGAGAGGAGATGGTGATGTTGAAGATGTTGATGGAGATTGCTGTCGGATTTCGGGTTCCGGCAGACCCTTGAGGTTCGAACACTGGGGTGCGCGCGGAGATTTCGCCTCCTACCTACCTGCACCCCTCCGCCATGCTAGGATCTAAAACTAAGGAAAGAACAACACAAGAGACATAGGGTTTATACTGGTTCGGGCCACCGTTGTGGTGTAATACCCTACTCCAGTGTGTGGTGTGGTGGATTGCCTCTTGGGCTGATGATGATGAACAATACAAGGAAGAACAGCCTCGCGAGGGTCTGTTCTTGGCTGGGGGATGAACTACTGAGAAGAGTTCAGTCACCTTTTCATCTCTATCTCTTCGTCTCTCTCTCTCTCTCTCACTTCCGACCTCTTCTCCTCTCTCTTTTCTCTGCCTCACGTCCACCGACCGACCGACCCCTTGCTATATGGGTGGCTGGTCCTATTTATAGAGGCCCTGGTCCTCTTCCCAAATATCGAGCAGGAAGGGAGCCAACAATGGCGGGCTAATTTGAAGGGGGACAACAAGTATCAGCTATCCTGACAAAAGTAGTCTTCGCCTGCGCAAAGCTCTGGTGATGACGCCATCTTGGGCTCCACAGTGACCTCCGTCTCGTAGTCCTCCTGGTCTTGGTCTCGTTGCACCGAAATGGCAACCTTTGCCTGATGCCTCGGTACTCCGCGGCTGCGCTTGCCCCCTTTGCACCAAAGAGGAAAGGAGGACACTGCGCGGGCTGGCACCCGCCTGGCGCCCTGAGTCGTCATGGCTTGCGTCACGGGCACCTCGTGAGGTACCCCGCCTTGATCTCTCCACCTCCTCGTGAGCCAGCCTGACGAGGCCGTGCCTGAGGAAGCTCCGCGTCATCCGCCCCGCGAGGCTTGGCCCCTCGCAAGGGTCTTGGGTTTGTGTTGGTGAAGACGGGCCGTGCTGCCCCCCCCTTTGAGCCACGCCGCAGGCCGCAGGCAGGCAAGTCTAGGGACCCCCATTCCTAGAATGCCGACAGTAGCCCCCGGGCCCCAGGCGCGCCCGGACTTGGCCGTGCTGGGAGGCGGAAGGGCAAGAGCTAAGCGCCGCGGGCCCTAACAGCCTGCGGCCTTGGACGCCGCGTGGCAGTTGACTGGACGTGGGCGCCTTAGCAATCGCGCGAGTTGATAAGGGAGTGGCATCTGCCTAGGCCCAGCTTCCTGCTTTCCCCGGTTGCTGCTCAGATCCCCTGTCTTGTGCCTCTCCTTCCTTCCTCCAAAATTTCCAGATCTGCTCTGACCGTGCGACCTAGGGAGCCATGGCGCCTCGCCAGCCCCCGGCCGCGGCTTGGTACTCGTCTGCCCTGGACTCGCCGAACGTGTCGGAGGCGAGCCTTGCCCGGTTGCGTCGGATGGCGACGGCGTGGGGCATCGACGGGGCAAAGGTGTTCAAGGCCAGCTCCGCCACCCCTGAGGGTCAAAGGAGCACCTTCTATCCGCTGTTCGTAAGTGCCATTGTTGCTGGCCTGGTGCCTCCCTTCTCCGAGTTCTTCTTCTCTGTCCTCCGCCATTACAAGCTACAGGCCCTGCATCTCCATCCCAACTCCGTCCTTCTCCTGGCAATCTTTGCTTATTATTGTGAGGCCCACGTTGGGGTGCAGCCCTCAGTGGCCTTGTTGCGCCACTACTTCTACCTCCGGACCTCTCACGGTCCTGCTTCCGCGTGCGCGAGCTTCATCGCGTACGGTGGCACCATTGCCATCTCGAATCCTGGGAAAAGGATTGAGGGCTTCAGGAGCAAGTGGATCTTGGTGGATGCTGGGCGCATCCACCCTCGGCTGATCTTGCCCACGGAGCAGCCCACGAGTTCCAGCGACTGGGGTCGAGCGGAGCTCGCGGATCCCCGCGCGAAGATGGTGTTGGAGAAGATGGACGCGGATCTGAGGCCGACCGACATGGCGGCAGCGAAGCTGACCGGCGCGTCGCTGCTGAGGGAGTTCCTGGAGCACCAGCTGGCTCCACTTCGGCAGTACTCACTTCCAATGTGGAGGCCCCGTCCGAGCCCCGCGGCCTTGGCCGACGGAGACCTGGCTGCGGTTCTCCAATCTCTGGTCGGGGGCAATGTGGCGAGGTTGGAGGGCGCTCCTACGCCCTTGTTCCTCTGCGACGACTGGGAGCGGGTGGTGAAGTCCATGCCCGTCTTCAACGGGGAGGGGCCCGTGCCCCTGGAAGCTCCCGAGGGACCGGTGGACGTGCCCTCCGACGACTCCAGTGAGGAGGAGGAAGGAGGGGAGCGGGGAAAAGGGCCTGACTCCAAGGCGACTGACGGAGAGTCGAGGGCTCCCCTCCCCCGGCGCAGGTCCCGCGTTCTCCGCCTCTCTCGAGTGATGACGATGAGGATGGCGACGAAGACGACGACGAGGACAACGACGTGCAGGACGGCAGGAGCTCGCCCCCGATCCCGAAGAAGGACAGGACCGGGGTTATCTCCCGCGGGTCTCCCCCGGCCCTGGGGCGAACCGCAGACGCACCTTCCGCCACCAAGCTTCCCGACGTTGACCCTTCCAGCCGGCTTTCAGGCTTCAAATTTGGGCGGAGGCCGCTTGAGCTCACTGGCGACGACCCGTAAGCATTCGATTCCTGTCTTTATTTCTTGCTCTGCTTCTGCGGCTTGACATCCGCATCTCTTGGATAGGCTGGCGCCCGCAGCAAAGAAGCCGAAGGGGGCTCCCGAGGTTCCACCCATGGCAGCGCCCCTACCTGCGAAGGAGGGTGACCGCGATGCACAGGCTTCTCCTGCCCGGTCATCCTCGCGAGGCCTGGCTGAGTCGGCTGGGGCGAGCTCAGCCCCCACGGCCCAAGTGGCTCCCGAGGAGCTCTCGCCTGCCGCCGCCGCTACAGCTGTCGGGGCGCGGCAGACTCCGCCTCAGGATGCCGCGGCTGCGCTGCCGCCTTCTCCTCCTACTCCACTGGCTGCTGTCTCTCCGACTCCTTCTGCCGTTCTGGATCGTGCGGTTGCTGAGCTGGACCGACTATGTCAGGATCTCCATGGCGCCGACCCCCGCTTGGTGGCCGGGCGCTTGGAGCTGGCTTCAGGATGGGTTCGCTCCGACGCCTCGATTCGGGCGGCGCTGGTCCAGGCCTCGACGGCATGCGACGAGGAGAAGCAGGCCATCCTGGAGGCGAAGGCTGCTCGTGATGCGGCCCTGGGGGAGGTGGTCGACGTTCGTGGTCACTGCAAGGCACTGGAGGACGAGCTGCAAGGCCTGCGGGATCAGCTCGCGAAAGAGGTCCGCCTTCACCAAGAGCAGGAAGAAGGCGTGAAGGCTCGCGAGGCGGCCGTCGAGGGCCGGGAGGCCAAGCTCAGGAAGCGCCGCGACCGCCTAGGCGCGCTGGAGCAGGAGTTGGGGGCTAGGAAGGCCGAGATGAACAGCAAGGCACTGGTTCTTGCCGAGGACCGCGTGGCCTTCACGGAGTTGGAGGCGAAGGTTCGCTCCTCGCTGAGGACGCTTTACGACAGCGGCCTGGAGAGCCCGTTGGCTGGCGCCGAGGACGGCCCTGCCAAGCTGCTTCCCTTCCTGGTTCATGCTCTTGAATATGCCGCCCTTGGCCTTGGCCCCACGACCGAGGCCGAGGCGCGTGTCCTGTCTTCTGCAGCACTGACCCGGGTCCTCACCCACATCTACCTTCGCGATCCCGGTGTCGACCTCGACAGCCTGCTGGAGCCAGTGAGTGGTGAGCGTGCCGCTGCCGCTGCCGAGGCTGTGAAGGGTCACGCGGAGGCTCTGCTGGGGATGTTCCGGGCCTTCAGCACCAAGCCGGAGCAAGGCGCTGCCGACCCCGCTGCTCCGTGAGGCGAACCCACTCCGCGCTGCTCCCCCGCCGACAAGTGACTCTGTCGCGGCTCCTATCTGGCTTTCAATTCCTGCACACGTATCATGCCTCGGGGAGGCGTTTAAACTTGCGTTTGGCATTGAGATAATAGTGTGGACTATAATATTTTCTTTTGAATTCCTTGAAATTTGCGCTTTTCCTTCCTACTTGATTATGTTCTACGCCGGCAGAGCCCGGCCCCGCACGTACCTCACCCAGCAGTAGTACTGACCGGAAACCAGGACGGGACCAAGGAGTGAGGGGCTACGTGACAAGTTAGGCTCCTGAGTCGCGATGCTCAGGAGTCCCCCTTGGCGCACGAACAACAAGTAGGGGGGTGTGATGTGGGTGGATCTACCGTTCTACGTCTGCAGAGCCCGGCCGCGCGCGTGCCTCACCCAGCGATGGTCCCGACCAGAAACCAGGACGGGGCCACGGAGTGAGGGGCTACGTGACCAGTTAGGCTCCTGAGTGGCGATGCTCAGGAGTCCCCCTTGACGCTCAAACGGCCTTCATACCTTGGCTCCGCTCGGGGAGAGACGCGCAACGAACCAGGCCCGGGGGGACCTGGCTGGGCGGCGTGCGTCTGGGTGTGAACCAGGCGCAGCCCCCGTGCCCACCCCCCTCGCGCGGCACTCCCGAGGGGAGGCGTTACGATGAGGCTAGACACTGAGCTCTGGGCTCCCTGAGGTTGATGCGGCCCGGGGGCCACCCTCAGTTGTTTATCACCAGCGCGGAGCATAGTGCTACCGTATGTGTACGGGCATAGCCGCTCCTCGGCAGTGTCGTCAGCCAGCACGAAGCATGGTGCTTCCACTGGTACATGGGAGGGGGCCCCCCTCCGGGAGGAGCCCCTGGGGCATGTACAGCCCCGCCCTGACATGTGGCTGGCACGGTAGGGCCTGGCGAGGTGTATCTGGGCACCCGTGAGCCAGCGCGGGACTCACGGGGCCCTACCTCTAGGCGGGGTGCACCTGGCACTGGGCCTTATCTTGTGATGTGTCCCTGCAAATTTGGTTAGATGCTTGCACTCTACGTCCTCGGGTCCCGACCCTCGAGCTGGTCTCAGCCGTCGCTGGTATGCCAGGTCACGATGCCGTGGTCAAGGCCAGAGGGTGAGGGCTGGAGAGCAAGTAAGAGCCCTGAGTCGCGATGCTTAGGTACCCCCCTTTAACGTGCAAGTGGTCAGCATGGAGAAGAAGAGGTGCCGTGGACCGGCATCAAATAATCAAGCGTGGTGATTCTAGCGCATAACCGGAAATAAATGCAGATGTGATACGTGCCGCTGGGCCTGGCCCGAGCGGCTTGGGGATGATGCAGCCCTGGGGGCGCTCCTAGTTAGAAGTAAAACTCGAAAGATGTCACCTGATGATGTTGAAGACGAAGGGGTGTTGGTGTAGCAGACTCGGTGGGCTGCGGAAGCCGATCCTCATGAGCCCCCAGGCCGAGGGGCCTCGGGAGGCTCCAGAGGCGCTGGCGGCTCCTCGCGGGCCATCTCCATCTCTGCCAGGGCAGCGGAACGCCTGGCCTCTCGTGCCTCCGTGATGCCCTCATGAGGCGCTGGTACATGTCAGCCGCGCTCGGCAAACCGTAAGGCATGCGAACGTAGCTGTGGGGTGGACCTCCGCAGCGCCCCACTCGCGAGGGCCAGAGGCGCTCCAGGGAGGCGACTTGGTTGAGCCCTGGTACATCGATGCAGACGCACAGCCCGCCATCCTCGCCTGGATGGGGGGCCACTGCTGGTAGGCGACGACCGCCTCTCATGACTCTTGACTCCTGTAGCTCCTGAATGGCCTTGCTGATGAACTCATGAGATTCTGGATCTCCTTGCCTTGCTCCTTCTCGAGGGAAATGTGCTTCAAAACACGCCTCCAGGTGGTGCCCAAGCGCCTCCCTCGTGACCCTAGCTAGGTCGGTGGCCCTCCAGGGGAGAGCCCCCAAGCCCTGCCTCTCCATCGATGAGGGTCTTGGTGACCACCATGTTGCTGATGATTGGGGAACAAAGCATCGGGAGAACTCCAGCTGTAGCCGCACACTTGAGCTGATCTGCTAAGCTGAACGTGATGGCGCACGCCGACCACCTGAGAGGGCGCGTGGCTTCGAGCCTGGGGAGGACTGCGTTCACTTCGCGGGCGAACTGCTTGAAGATGCGTTGAGAGGCTGGGGCTTGTGCTCCGCCCAAGATGCAGGCGATCGCATGCGGCTCTTGGAAGCCCCCAGCCTCCTCGTCCTGGTGGCGGTCCTCGTTTCTCCTTGGCTGCGGCGGCAGTGGTGGGAGGCCTGCGTTGCCTTGCGGGCGATCCTCGCGAGGCTGATCCCTCCAGTCTCCCTTGCGAGGCTGATCCCTCCATCCTCTCTCACGAGGCGGGTCTTGCTAGCGATCCTCGCGAGGTTGGTCGCGCCACCCTTGGCACGGGCCACGGTCTTCCCAGCATCCTGCGTTCCTTCCTCCTCCTCGACCATAGCCCCGGTCACCGCGCTCGGGGCGACGGCTGATCCTTCCTTCTCGCACAGCTCGGAGTTCTTGACATTCATTGGTGTTGTGGGTGTGGAGGTCGTGGTACACACAGTACCGGCTGCCCTTGGAAGGTTCGGGCTGATCTCTGCCCCGCTTGGTGTCTGGTTCTGCCGCGAGCACGACAGCCCCCTTGCGCTTCACATCCTTGGCCTTGGGCTTCTTCTCTTCTGGGTCTGCGGCGGGCAGCTCGAGGAGGGAGAGACGCCCTTCCTCAGCCCTGGCGCACTTGTTTGCCAAGTTGAATAGCTCCAAGGAAGTGCACAGGTCTTCATGCATCGCCAGCTCCTCCTTCATCTTGACGTCGCGCACGCCATCGGAGAAGGCCGAGATGATGGCCTCCTCAGTCACCTTGGGAATCTTGAGGCGTGCGTTGTTGAAGCACTGGATGTACTTCTGTAGGGTTTCCCCGGGCTGTTGCTTGATGCGGCGCATGTCGCTCACGACGGGTGGCCGGTCGCGAGTGCCTTGGAAGTTGGTGATGAAGCGGGTGCGCATCTCGTCCCAGGAGGAGATTGTGCCTGGCGCCAGGTTCAGGAGCCAGGTGCGGGCCCCGTCCTTGAGTGCCATGGGGAACCAGTTCGCCATGACCTTCTCGTCTCCGTTGGCAGCTTCGATGCCCAGCTTGTAGAGCTGGAGGAACTCTGCAGGGTCAGTCGTGCCGTCGTAGCGAGGAGGCAAGTCTGGCTTGAACTTGCCGGGGCACGCGACGCTGCGTAGCTCGGTGGTGAAGGCGCGGGAGCCTGCTGTGGCCACGGGAGGCCTTGGGTGACGGGGAGCTTGGTCTTGCATGTCCCCACACGCTGGAGCAGGAGGATGGTCGCGACGTGCTGGAGCAGGGAGCGCCCGGGCAGCTTCTGGCGGGCGAGGGACTTCTTGGCAGCTCTGTTCTTGCCGCGCTGGCACCTGGCGGAGCGGGTTCCTCCCAGGGGCCACGCGCCTTGGAGCCATGGCGTCTTCTTGAGGAGGAGGCGGCCGGGGCGCCGCCGGAGCCTCATCGCCCGCGCGGGGCGGGGTGCGGTGCAGCGGAACGGACGGCGCAGGAGAGCACCCCGCGGCGCGGACGTGCTCGGCGATGCGGTCGAGCCATTCTTTGTAGACTTCGTCGACAGGACGGTAGCGCAGGAGCTCGTTTGCCGCGATGAGCGCAGCTCGAGCCTCCATGGGTGCGTGGAGCGCGCGGGACGAAGAACCAGCTGGGGTGAGCGAGGGAGTTGCGGTGTGGCCGTCTTACCGCACGGACGGATGCTGGGACGATGCTTGCCGCTCGTCCCCCGCCGGGCCGGTGGTGGCGTTGACGGCAGGTGATGGGGAACGGCGTGTGCCCACCGACGGGGGTCGTCTGGGCAACACGGGAAGCGAGTGCGGCCCGGTGCTCGGCGCGGGCCCGACGAGCGTCAGACATGGGCGTGATGGTCGGAGGAGAACGGGGCGGTGGAAGACAAATTCCGGCACACCCCTACCTGGCGCGCCAAATGTCGGATTTCAGGTTCCGACAGACCCTTGAGGTTCGAACACTGAAGTGCGCTGGAGATTTCGCCTCCTACCTACCTGCACCCATCCACCATGCTAGGATCTAAAACTAAGGAAAGAACAACACAAGAGACACAGGGTTTATACTGGTTCGGGCCACCGTTGTGGTGTAATACCCTACTCCAGTGTGTGGTGTGGTGGATTGCCTCTTGGGCTGATGATGATGAACAATACAAGGAAGAATAGCCTCGCGAGGGTCTGTTTTTGGTTGGGGGGATGAACTACTCAGAAGAGTTCAGTCACCTTTTCCTCTCTATCTCTTCCTCTCTCTCTCTCTCTCTCACTTCCGACCTCTTCTCCTCTCTCTTTTCTCTGCCTCACGCCCACCGACCGACCCCTTGCTATGTGGGTGGCTGGTCCTATTTATAGAGGCCCTGGTCCTCTTTCCAAATATCGAGCGGGAAGGGAGCCAACAATGGCGGGCTAATTTGAAGGGGGACAGCAAGTATCAGCTATCCTGACAAAAGTAGTCTTCGCCTGCGCAAAGCTCTGGTGATGACGCCGTCTTGGGCTCCACGGTGACCTCCATCTCGTAGTCCTCCTGGTCTTGGTCTCGTTGCACCAAAATGGCAACCTTTGCCTGATGCCTCGGTACTCCACGGCTGTGCTTGCTCCCTTTGCACCAAAGAGGAAAGGAGGACGCTGTGCGGGCTGGCACCCGCCTGGCGCCCTGAGTCGTCATGGCTTGCGTCACGGGAACCTCGTGAGGTACCCCGCCTTGATCTCTCCGCCTCCTTGTGAGCCAGCCTGACGAGGCCGTGCCTGAGGAAGCTCCGTGTCGTCCGCCCCGCGAGGCTTGGCCCCTCGCGAGGGTCTTGGGTTTGTGTTGGTGAAGACGGGCCGTGCTGCCCCCCGACTTTGAGCCACGCCGCAGGCCGCAGGCAGGCAAGTCTGGGGACCCCCGTTCCCAGAACGCCGACAATTGCCCTCCCCAAGATGGGAGAATTGTTGGCGATGATGATGACGATGATTTTCCCCTCCAGGAGGGAAGTTCCCCCGGTAGAATCGCTCCGCCAGAGGGCAAAAGTGCTCCTGCCAAAGTTCCGCCTCGAGACGGCGGCGCTTTGTCCCGAAATCCTCTCCTTATTTTTTCTAGGTCAAAGTGACTTAAATACCAGAAGGTGGGCACCAGAGGTGGGCTGGGCTGAGCACAACCCACTAGGGCGCGCCTGGGGAGCTAGGCGCGCCCTGATGTCTTGTGCTCACTAGGTGGACCCCCTCCGATAGTTATTTTCTCCAGTATTTCTTATTTATTCCATAAAAATTTCTCGTGAAGTTTCCTCCCATTTGGAGTTGTGCAAAATAGGTAGCTTGACGTAGCTTCTTCAAGTCCAGATTTCCAGCTACCGGAATTCTCCCTGTTTGTGAGTACCTTGCAAATTATGAGAGAAAAGGCATTAGAATTACTCCAAAAAGCATTAATATTATTAAAAACAATATAAATAATAGTAGGTAAACATGATGGAAAATGGACGTGTCAGATAGCAAAACCAATCTCCCTTTGTGCAGTCACACTGAAATGTAGAGACATTGCCCGTGTGACATTTTAGCTGAACCGCACAAGACACTCTAAAGAAAAAATTGATTTCCGCAGTTCACCAAAAGGTCGCAATAGCAACGAGGTGAAATGGATAGATTTATTTGCGAAAAAGAGGTAGAAAGGAAACAATTACTGGCCAATAACAATTGATGACACATACGACGACAAAAAATAAGCATATTCCTTGTCCTAAGGGAATATAGCAGGACGGTCGTTTATCTAAAAAGGTGTGAGGACGACATTTCAATATGGAAAGTACGCCAGACGAGCTATGTTTTGGGCAAAGAACTAGGGAAGATCCTCATGCAACAACATGGGAAGATGGGCAGTGGAGCAGGGCCGGAGGGGATACCTGGGGGTCGTCGGGATGTAACTAGCAGGGCAACGGTGGGCGGGATCTGCTCATACTGCGACAGCAAGCAAGTGGCGAAGGCCCTACCACGCCGGAGCTTGGTCAGGGAGAACGACGAGTACCACAGATCAGGATGTGTTGCCTCGACACCGTCGAATGGAGAAATGATGCACATCCTCCCTTTCCGATAGTGGATGGGATGCGGTCGGATCAGTGACCAACGGTGATAGAGAGAGAGAGGCCACTGCAGCCTGCTATGAGATACTGTGAAGAGAGACAAACCCTGGCAGGCAGGCTCCATTGTATATAGTGGAGCGGACTACTTTTTTCTCCATAACAATCATTTCATATTTTGTTTACGTGCCATTGAGCAATATAACTTTATTTACGATAATGCGCCAACGCATCAAGTCGAACTTTGTTTCGTGCACATGTGCTACACGACCTCCATAAGTAAACAACTGCTACATGCTCTCAAATTAGCACGTGGGCTGCCATTTCGTACAGAAATCAGCTCCACCGTGTACCTGCGCGGGTGTGGCTGGGAATGAAGCATGAGTACATGCACCCATTCTCTTCGTGTACGTACACCACCTACGTGGGTGTGGGGGAGAGAGATACAAACCTAGAGAGAGATGGTGTGTGTGGGTTCGGGGGTGTTTTTAGGGGGTGCGTGAGAGATAGACAGGGAATATTTGTCAATGATATCTCAAACAAAAAATGTAACATATGCAATGTGTGTGAAACAGAGGCGTGGATATATCATATATAGAGGAGACGATCCGTGAGAAGAGAGTGGAGGTATCATCGGCGTGAGATATCCATAGAATCGAAGAGAGGGATGAAGTCTGTGTGCGCGTGTGATTGATAAAGAATGCCATTGAATTTGTGTGTGCCCACGTCCTAGATATAGGCTGGATGGCCTACTAGAACGTGAGAGGGGATAGGTGCAGTTTGTCTCTGTGGCATGGATACCTACCTACAGTGTTCAACTATCGGTGTGTGAGGGGGAGGGGCAGAGACCTAACTATAGAGGTAGAACGACTAGTATCTGTGTGCAGAAGGAGAGAGACCTACCTATGTATTGAGTGAGATCGATCAGCATCCATGCATATGTGTAGGAGAGGAATAAGGTTGGGAGAGAGACAGAGCTAGAGTGCCGGAAGGTTGGTGGTGGAGTTGCTTCTCACAAATGGTGGGAGAGGCCTGCTAGACAAACGGAGGGCATGACTACAATAACAATAAAAGAGGGGATGCCTGCCTGTCTATGCACGTGCGTGTGAGATAGGGTCAGGAGGCATGCACGAATGATGAGGGGGGCGATATGGTTGTGGTAAGCAGATGTAACTACATAGGAAGATCAATCGTCCTGTGGAGAAAGGGAGAGACATAACTTGTCAGGTACCTCGATCGGTGCATGGGGAAAAAGAGTTATAGTCGACCTAGGTATATGTAGGGAGATCGATTGGTATACATGCATGCATGTGTTAGAAGCAAATAAGGCCCGGAGAGAAGGATAGAGAGAGAGGGATGCAACTAGGAGGTGGTGCAAGAGGCCTACTATATCGAGTGGGAAGGAGTGTGTGAGTATGAGATCGATGTAAAGAGGGCCAGGTGTGTGCACGTGTGTGGAACCGTATTAGATAGAGGGGGCATGGACGGTGAGAAGAGAAGAGGGAAAGCTTGTGTTTGTGGTAGGCACACTTGGTTAGAGAGGTATATCAATCGGTGTGTGCCAGAAAGAAGGAGCTGGGGGGCCTACAGACACCGTGGGTGAACGACCTAAAGAGAAATGATGAATGTGTGCGATGAAGCTAGAGAATGCTGAGGGGTGAGAAGGAGGCGGGCGAGTGCATGCACGAAGAAAGTTAGCGCTAGCTAGAAAGACAAGAGGATTGTGCGGGTGTAAAAGACGAATAGAGATCATAATTCATTATAAAAGTGGATTCGGATATTTGAACAGGAGATCATAGTGTTTTAAACCGATGCATGCATGAATATAATGGTGATACGCATGGTGTGGTTATGAACATGTTATACTACATATAATATATAGAACATTTATTTGAATTTGTGATAATGTGTGGCTTTTGTAGCTCAGGGCTAAATACTTATCATAATGTAGTGGGGCGGGGCACTATACTTTGTGTGATAAACACAGTGTATCTACGAAACGTGGTTTAGATTATGAAGATCAAGTTAGTACATCAAATGTACTATTATTTGGAATCAACATCAAGTGTATTCAAAATTTTGAATTCGAGTTCATATAGTACACATAGTTCATATCTATCTCTATAGCAATCATGTGGTGTGTTGTTAAGATAATATACAAATGATGGTTTAACTTGGCAACAATCGTGATTGTAGATTCCTATTCAAATAGAGAAACAAATTCAAATTTAGTTTGAATTGCAATGGTAGTATAGACATTTGGAATGCAGTAAAATGTTCGTATGAGTAGGTTACATGCATTATACAGCCAGCGAAAAAATTTAACTGGACATAACATGGATTCATAGCTTTGAATAGCATTTGTACAGTAAAATGGGACAAGACTCTCTCTTTGTGTGGTGCGAATAGTTTTTTTTTGTTTTTTCATTGAGGGAAGTGCAAATTGATTTGGTACGTACATTATTACACGCTAGGCTTGTCCCTAAATTTCAACCCGCGCCTTATTATCCCGAAAATTCAGATATCATGCTCCCAAAACTCGCGCCTTCACAGTCTATGCCTTGCTATCCCGAAATTACAACGCGCGCTAAAACTCCCCCAACTGCCAAATCCCCCCACACGAAATCCCCCTTCTAACCCTGTGCTGAAATGGCCGCTAGTTCAAATCAGTGGGGGTACTTTTGTAACACACCTTACATTTTGGACAAGTGCGTCCCTAAGTCATGGTCCCCCCCCTCCCATCACCTTCTTTTCGCCATTTGAAATCTCAGGCCACCATAACCTCTCCGCTCCAGCCGCGAAACCCCACCCTCATCCATCTGCCACCCCACCACTGCCAAGCCAGAGCCTCTTCCCCAACAACGTCGTCCACCGCAACAGCTCGACGTCCCTCATCAACCTCCTCGGATGAGGATCTGTCATCGATCTCATCGTCCCGCCAGTTCAGCCGCCCTGTCCTCCACCTCCAAGGAGCTGGTCCGATGATCCCCTTGTCTATCACAGCTGCTCCATCCCCACATCGTCGCCTTAACCTGCTCCACTGGAACCACAGCATCAACACCGACTCCTCGGATGAAGTCGAGGCCTACTCAGCGCCACCAAAGAGGTTGTACACTCATCGCATCACACCTTCTCCTTAACTCGACCTCCCGGCACCAATGGTGCTCGATCCTGCACCCCCATGGTGCAGCTACCTCGAAGTCGTCGCCGCCGACAACATGTCCACGACGGCACTCCCCCAGTGTGAGGTTCCCTTGGCAGCACCGTCAATACCAGTAGGATCTGTTGATGTTGCTCCATCTCTCGCTCGCTCGCTTGCGATGCTGCTACTGCTCTGGCTCACACTACTTCTGATGCTTCTCCATCTCTTGCTCGGTCGTGCTACTGCTCTGCTCTTCCCCTCACTCGTGCTGTTGTTCTGCTCCTACTCTTGCTCGCGCTGCTGATGCTGGTACACAGGTTGCAGCAGCTACATGAGATGCTGCTCTGGCTCTAGTTCACACTACTCCTCCATGCGATGTTGCTCCGGCTGCTTTCTGCTGACCACTCTTTCTCTAATACTAGTGCTCGAGCGTCCTAAACTACATGTGAAGTACCTCTCTGCTACCAGTGCGTTAAGTTTCGACAGTGACATTCAGATTCCACAATAAATTTCAGTTCCGACAGTTAAGTTCAGAGTCAATAATTTTTACCTCATTTCTTGTAGTCGGTTGTTTTTTGGTGATGTAAGTTTTACATCTATCACTTTTTGGTAATGTATTTTACATCATCTATTGGAGATGCTATTAGAATCCCACTTGAGATTAGCAATGTTTGTCTTGTACTACTTCAGCCTCGACGTCTTACGGCTTGCCGGAGCTGCTCCAATGATGGAACCATCCATCACAACAGACACTACAAAAAAATACACTTCCATGATGATACGTGTTTGTCACAGTAGGTCACGTTTTATGTCATGCATGTACATCCATGATGATTTTATAACAAAATCAAGATAGTCATACTTGTGCTATCGTAGAAGTGTTCCATGACATTACAAAAATTATCATCATGGAAGTGTCCACTTCCATGACGATAAATCGTGCGTCACAGAAGTGCCTTCTCCAAGGGTGACCGACACGTGGCACCCACCGCAATGGGTCGCTATTAAGCTATCGGGTTCCAGATTGGATCCGATAACCCGTTAACAGCCCGGGCCAATTGGGCTCTTCCACGTGTAAAATTCTCAATGGTCAGAGTAACCACGTGTCGGCTCACCGTTGGGACAGATGCCATCCACTCATTGGACCAAATGCACCTATGATTCATCGACACGTGTCACGGAACAACAGAGGCCCATTTAAGTGAAAAGGCCGGCCCGTTTGACTTGGTCAAAAGGTAGTGGGCCGGCCCATGGAAAGCCTGTTAACGGCATGTTCGCCTATAGCCCATTTAAAGCCCACTAACTCACAGCCTACCAGAATTTGGCCCAGTAGCGTCATCTAGGCCGTCCAATATGATACCAGCCCGTTGTAACTTCCGGCCCATGTATGGCCCATGACGTCTTTCGGCCCATAGGAGGCCCTTTGTAAATCTGGGCCCATTAAAGGCCCGAGATGAAACTGGCCCATAATGAACAGTGTATCGCTTTATACCCATTAACGGCCCATTATTCCATAGGTCGTTTCCATCCCGTGTTAACTTTTGGCTTATAAGGGCTCATTTATTCTTGGGCTCATTTCTAGAATTCGGTTAGTTATGGTCCATTACTGGCCTGTTCCATTTGTGGGCCAAATTCAACCAATGGTTATATTTGGCCCGTTCATGGTCTGTTAACTCGTTGGGCTATTTTCATAGTATTATCAAATACAGCCTATTAATGGCCCATTATGGTCCACGAATAGTATGGCCCATGTTTGGTGAAATGATTATATGCCCCGTAGAAGGCCCTTGGATCCTATGGCCCATAGAAGGCCAATGGATCCTACGGCCCGTAGAAGGCCCATGGATCATACGGCCCGTAGAAAGCTCATGGATCCTACGGCCTATAGAAGGCCCATGGATCCTACGGCCCGCAGTAGGCCCATGGTTAGAACAGTCCGTGTGTTGCCATGGTTATTGTGTCCTAGTTACCAAAAATAGGTTATTGTCGCCACTAGAAAAACGCGGAAAAAAACTACAGTGACTACAAGAAAACAACTAAACAAGACAATAAGGAAATAAATAAGAAAGCAACTAACGCTATGCTATTATGGCTATTACACATATTACATCCACTAGGCATCAAAGTGCGCCACCAATGCAAATATAGGGAACAAAACAGCATATTACATACACTGGCCGTCTAAATTGGCCACCAGTGCAAATAAATGTGGCAGCAAAACAAGTCCATAAGTGAAACAACTTCACAAGAGCTCAAGAAACATTATCCTGGGTATCCGCCATGCTGGCAGTAAGCTTAGCAAGCTTATTAGCTTTGTCATGTTTGGTGCTAAAATCCTCCAATGCTTGTTGTTGCACTAGAAAGTATGCATCTGAATGCTCCAGGGACTTCCGTAGTCCTTCCGCTTCTTGTCGCAGCATAGCTGATCGATGTCTTTCATCTTGTAGTTGAGACTCAAGAAACTGAACTGATTCAGACAGTGAGTTTGAATAGTTTGTGCCAGCGGTAGTGGCCAGTAACTCAAACACTAAACCAAAACAAGACTTTGGCGTTGTCTCACTTTCTTCAAGATAGTTTTCCTTTGCTGTTTGATCAACTTTTTTGGAGACCAACAAGGATGTCTCACTATCCTGAACCTTATCTGCATTACTTCCTTTACCATTGCTTAATAAGGCACTCTTCCCCAATATTCTGTCAGCATTCTAAAAAAAGAAACAAGTAGACAAATAAGAGGTTTAGTATGTACTAGTATATGAAACTCATTTTGGTGAACCAGTTCATTAGTAAGGTGGACAAGATTAAACTACCAAGTCTTCTATTGCCAAGTAGTACATTATAAAAACATCATACAAACATATATCTATGTCCTATGGTCACTGCATTGTCTTGCCAAATTAAAATAGAGACACGCTTCAAATCATATCAATTCAAGAGAAAGCAGCACTGAAAGAATACAAAGCGTGGGAAACTAAATGGCACAACAAGATTTCAGATGGGTACCATGGGTCTACATGTACGAAAACACTATTGGCTCTGTTGTGATGCTAGTAATGTGCATGATATGAGAAGTCAACTGTATACACAATTGAAATTGAAATCAATAGAGCTATTTATACGAGCAAACATGTTAAAGAAACATGTGTAAACATACATGTTGTGCCATTGGAGTTTCGATTGGATCCTTCAATTTAAAAATAAGTTTGTATGAGTAAATATAGTGATACAAGAGCAAAGCAGTATGCACGATAGCAATGGAATCTTAAATGAGAACAGTTGTTTTTCAGGTTTAAGCATTTGTTCTACATGAAGAGAGTACAGTAAGATGCAAGCATATAGTACTTAAAAAATGAGCTCATAGACCTTACCACATTCTTGGTTCGGGACCAGTACAGAACAAGGCATTCCCAATCATCGTCTAGTAAATGTGTATCAGGAGAACGTACGGGAATTTTATGAGTTTTTTTGCCAGTGAAGTACATTTTCTTCAGGTAATTCCGATACGGCCACCAAGCATTCTTGAAGATAGCAGAGGTATTAGCACAGGTTACCTCATCTTGAGTTTCCAAATCGGTCCTTCTCTATAGAGAAAAATGGGAAAGTTTGTTGTATTATAACCATCATGGAGGTAGAATGTATGTGACAAAGCAAAGTAATTGCCATGAATAATATTACTTACACATAACTCCTGGACAAACACCTGCAACTGGCATTTTCCTTCATCTTCAGTATAATATTTCCATGATGGGAAGATACGCACATAGGATTTAACAACATCAAATGCAATAGATGCTAAACTATGAATGGCTGGTTGTGCTTCCTCCACATGAATAGGTGTACTAACTGGTGGAGTTGGGGTTCGCCGTGGTAGTACTGGTGCTTTGGGCACTGGAGCTGCCTTACTAACTGTTGTTGTTTGGGAGCTCTGTGGTGGAGATGGTGTTTTGTCAACAGGAACTAGGTTACTATCTGCTGGGGTTGGGGTTAGATTGGGTGAAACTGGTTCCCTCTCCATCGCAGTAGGGGTACAATCTGCGAGAGTCTGGGTTATGTGTGGTAGGGTTGGTTCTTGTGCATGTACGGGTGCTATCTCCACCAAGAGGTAGCACTGTTTTATTTGAAGACCGTGTTTTTACTCCGCTAGACACTGCCATCACCCGCTCAAATTCAAATGGCTAATAAACAGGAAACATAGTTGAATGTACATACATTGTATGAGAGACAAATGCAATAGATAGTGTGGAAATAAGAGGGCATGAAATAGTTGACATGTATATTGTTTAACTAAAATGGATAGCATGACATAATTTCAGATATATGATATCTATCTAAACTGGATAGCATAGCATAAATAATTCAAAGATATGAGACTAACTAAACAATATCACATGACATAATTCACATACATGTTATCTAAGTAATCGGGATCGCATGATTTAATTCACATATGTGATTTTGTCGATGAGAACGACACCTATGGGATCACGGGGAATCCCTTCTACGGTTGGCGGGCGCGGGGCTATGGAAAGAGCGGGTTTAGAAGGTCAACATAGGGGAGTTTATCCAGGTTCGGGCCGCAAGTGATGTGTAATACCCTACTCCTGCTAGTTTGTGTTTATCTGGTGTTCTTGGACTAGCTACAAAGTGTGCAGTGTCCAAAATGTTCGAATCCCCCTCGGTATGCCTCGGGCCTCCTTTTATAGCCAAAGGGGTTGCCACAGTGGCACATAGGAGGTGGAAAGTTTGTATTGTACACAAGTCTATCGCCTGGCACCGTAGGACAAACACATTTAATGCGCTGCCAACGTGCCCTCTCACTTTATCGGGGACGACAAGGAAGCTCTTCCCGTCCGTCGCCACCTCATCACGCTGTGACGCGCGTCCAAGATGACTAGGCGTGCAGCGCCACGCTGGCTAGCTCGCTGCTGAGTTGGTGTGGTGGAAGAGTCTTCACAAAGATCTGCATGCCTGTGATAGCCTGGCTTATTAGGGATGGTAGACTACTCATATCAATAAGGAATTCCTTCTTTTTCGGGAGCCCATTCGGACAGAACTCCAAAGTTAAGCGTGCTCAGCTTGGAGTAGTGTCAGGATGGGTGACCGACCGGGAAGTTGCTCCCGGGTGCGCACGAGTGAGGACAAAGTGTGCAGAAAAGACTAGTATTGATCTATGGGGCCAGTCTAGATCCCGCCAGGAGTAACCACCACCGGCGGGTGTGTCCGGCGCGTTACAAGTTGGTATCAGAGCCGACCCTCGCGGTTACACGGATGGTTGCGGACAGGTGCGTGGTCATGTTGTTCATGACATTTGTGACCCGTCGTGGCACCCGGCATGACACATGTACCGGATTGGAAGCACAGACGTTTGTGCCAAGAGGGAACGTTCCTGTGGCCCGACGAGGACGTCGGTTCCTCTGAGTGGGGTTGCATGTGATAGCCTGGCTTATTAGGGATGGTAGACTACTCATATCAATAAGGAATTCCTTCTTTTCCGGGAGCCCATTCGGACAGAACTCCAAAGTTAAGCGTGCTCAGCTTGGAGTAGTGGCAGGATGGGTGACTGACCGGGAAGTTGCTCCCGGGTGCGCACGAGTGAGGACAAAGTGCGCAGAAAAGACTAGTATTGACCTATGGGGCCAGTCTAGATCCCGCCAGGAGTAACGACCACCAGCGGGTGTGTCCGGGGCGTTACAATGCCACCACGCAGGTGCTTGCTGAGTTGGCCTGGAAGCTGCACGTCGCCACGCAAGTGCCTGCCTTGCTAGCGGGTTGACTGCTGTGTTGGAACGGCAATGGAGCCCTGGCAGGTGGGGGCTTGGTTGCGGCCCCGTAGATGTCCCTGGTAAGGGTCTTGCCGGGGCCCCAGCAAGGACCTTTCCGTGGTCTTGCAGGTGTCCCCGGCAAGGGTCTTGCCGGGGGTCTCGTGAGCGTCCCCGACTAGGATCTTGCTGGGGGATTTCCGTCCTCTGGTCCTCATCTAGTCTTGTATGTTCTTGGTCTCCACAAAGATCTGCATGCCACCATGCAGGCGCCTCCCGAGCCTTGGTTCTAATGTTGTCGACAGTGTCGGATCTCTTAGGCTCAAGGGTAGCGGCTCTGCTGGTGTTGGGCAAGTTGCCTCGGCAAGACTCTTGCCGGAGCTACGCAAGCTCCCCCGACAAGGCTCTTTCCGGGGAAAGCCCACCTTGTCCCTCTGCTTCTCGCGCCTTCGGCTTGGCAATGCTCTGGTAGTCTTGTGTCTTCACTTCCTCTGCTCTGCCAAGCGTGGCCGCAGGCGTGTGGTTGCGACTGCCTGTGCACAATTAAAGGGGTACAAAAAGGACCCCTACTTTTGTACACCGACAGGAGCCCCTAATCCCGGGCCTCATATAAGCGCGGAGCGTTATTGCGCCAGGCCCATAACGATGCGTGGGTACGTGTGGCCGAGTTTTACCGCAGTAACTCCCTCGCCAGTTGCGCTTCCCCACGACTCGCGTTGAATGCGTGACGTGGGGGTCATGCGTGGGGCGGTTGTGGCGCACTTGCGCCACATCGTGGTAATTGTAAAGAGGCGTCCCGCGCCTTCCCCATAAAAGAGGAAAACACATGGGTGCGGCTCATTTACTAAGTGGACCCGGGTCGTGGCCTTCAAGGCGCCCGCGCCCCACAATCACGGGGTCAAAAATAGTCGCTTCACTTGTCTTCTCGATTATGGCCTGCTCACCACGTGTCCCCCATGCCCCAAGGAGGGTAGGTGGCGGACACGGAGGGCACGAGCCTTAATGGCGAGGCAGGAAACCGGGTCGCCGCTGATTGGAGCAGTGGGTCGGTCCCGATTCCCTGCGCCCCTGGCAGCCGGATTGGTTAAGTGGAGCGGCCGATCCCCAGCCATGCCCCTTTATAAGAAGGGGAGGGGGATGCACCCTTCAATCATCCAACATCCATCTCCTTCCATCTTGACACCTTCCTTCCCTTCGCTATGGCAAGAGGGTGCGATGGCGCTCGGATGGCAGCGACGAGAGTCTCTGCTCGACAGCTTGCCCCCCTTCCCCAAGAGCTCGTGGCGGCGGAGCCGGACGTGAGAGGAAGAGGGAGGGGGCGAGGCCGAGGCCGCCATGGCGCCCAAGAAAGAGGAGGACGGGGCGGCGCACCGGCCGCGCCTCCGCCAGTGGCTCTTCCCCCAATGGAGGGCCATGTCGGAAACCAGCCCCGCGAATTCTTCATCAGGCTGCACAAGCCAGTGCACGGTCGCCTTCGTCTCCCCACTACTTTCGCTCAGGAGATGGAGCTCGCCCCGCCACAAGCCTTGAGGCTGCATATGAGGGGCTGCGGGAATGGCGGCATGCGGGTCGATGTTGACTTCCCCGTCCCTCATGCCATGTATCTCCGCCGCGGGTGGAAAGCCTTCGCCCGTTCCCATAGCCTGTCGGAGGGGCTCGTCCTCCACTTCAAATTGATGGAGAACGGCCTGCTCTCCATCAAGGTTTTTGGGCACTTGGGAACTCGCCTAAGGTGCTGCGTGGAGAGCTCCACTAACGACGAAACCTCCTCCTCGAGCGAGAGTGACGAGGAGGACAGCAACGGCGACGACGAGGGCGTCAGGCGGGAGGACGTCGACACCGACTGACCGCGTCGCCCTCCTCCCTCGGCCACGCGCCCTGCCGAGGGTCTTCCTCGTCAAGCTCTCCATCGGCACGTTCCCCGCCGCTTCCTTTTTGCCTTCACCTGTCGCATCTGGGAGGAAAGGGGCAAGAATAGGGATTAAGGGGCACTTATCTTTCTTTAAATTGTAGGCACTTGCCAAATCTGAATTTCTAGATAATGTAATCTATCGAGCCCATGCTTGTGTCCTATAACCTCTGTACTTGTATCAGCATGTTCATGAAAAAGTCTAGCCTTGCCGGGACCCGTGCACGCGTACGTTCATGCAGAGGCGAAATGCCTCCTGGATGTAAATAAACGAGTCCTCCCGGCAAGCTGTCCTGCCGGTGCCCTCTGCGCCTGCCGGAGAATCACATCTGTCGGGTTACAGACAAAGGGCCCAGCCCCCCATCCACCCCCTTCTAAGAAGGGCTACTACGACCACTCTGACCGAAGCAGCGTTCAGGCCGGGAATGGGAGCCCCCAAGTTTTTTAAAGAAGGGTGGTGAGGTTTTCTAATGCACAAGTCATAGGTTACAAACACGAATGGGCAATAGGTAAACTTTATCCATTTGGTTTGCCAAGGATCGTCGTGCCAGGCGGTCTTCTCAACTTCTTGCCGGAGCCAGGTCCTTAATAGGATCACGCGTCCTTGCCGTGGCTGGAAAGGAGAGAGGGCAAGAGCATGGAACCTTGGTGGTCCACTAATATTTGTTCGAATCAAAAAGCAGTACAGTATCCTGGACAAGCATGCATACGCGTATACACATAAACATGGAAGTCAACAGGAAACTATACATACTAAGGGATTTCTTTCCCTGACTGTGCACATGGTCTGTTCCTGGCTCTGTACATAGGGTTACATGCCTTGCGGGCAAGGCTAGTACAAAATGGGGGTTGTCAGGGCTCCCGGCAACCACGCCTTAGGGGTAAAACTTGCGAAGATGTTTGATATTCCAGGAATTGCTCACCGGAATGCCATCTTCGGTCTCCAGGCGGACTGCACCAGGCCTGGTGACTCGTATTACCCGATAAGGGCCTTCCCACTTTGGCGTCAACTTGTTTGAATTCTTGGCGGATTAAATCTGCAGAAGAACAAGGTCGCCTTCCTTGAGGCTTCGGGCGTGAATCTTGCGGCTATGATAGCGGTGCAAGGCCTGCTAGTAGCGAGCGGCTCGCACAGCAGCCCGAAGACGATCTTCCTCAAGGAGCGTCGCATCCTCTTGGCGCAAGTGCTCTTGCTCAAGGTCATCATAAGCGAGCACTCGAGGTGACCTGTATATGAGTTCTGTGGGGAGAACTGCTTCTGCCCCATATACTAGGGCAAAGGGTGTCTAGCCAGTGGCTCGATTTGGTGCCGTCCTGATTGACCAAAGAACCGTTGGCAATTCATCAATCTAGTGCCTTCCGCACTTGTGCAGCTTGTCAAAAGTTCTGGTCTTGAGGCCTCGCAGCACTTCGGCATTCACCCTCTCAGCCTGGCCGTTACTTCTGGGATGAGCAACAGAATCAAAACAGACCTTGCTGCCGAGGTCTTGAATGTACTGCATGAAGGTGCGGCTCGTGAACTGCGTGCCATTGTCGGTGATGACTCTGTTCGGCACACCAAAACGTCAGACTAGTCCCTTTAAGAACTTGACGGCTGACTGTGCTGTCACCTTTCTCACTGGTTCCACTTCTGGCTACTTGGTGAACTTGTCGGTCGCGACATACAAGTACTCAAAGCCCCCGACAGCACGGGGTAAGGGGCCCAGTATGTCGAGTCCCCATACCGAAAATGGCCAGGAAAGAGGGATTGTTTGAAGGGCTTGGGCTGGTTGATGAAGCTTCTTTGAATGGAACAGGCACGCTTCACACTTGGTTACTAGGGCAGTTACATCCTGGAGGGCGGTGGGCCAGAAGAGGCCTTGCCGGAATGCTTTGCCGGCAAGGGCTCTCGACCCTATGTGGGAGCCACATATGTCTCTGTGTATGTCCGCCAACAGCCTCAGTCCATCTTCCCGAGGAATGCACTTCAACTTCACATCGTTCGGCCTCCTTCTGTATAGGGCATCATCCACAAACCGGTACATGCTGGACCGACGGGCTACTTTCTCCGCTTCTGCTTGTTCCTCAGGAAGCTCCCCTGTTTGGAGATAACGGATGGTGTGTTGTGCCCATCCCGGAGCCTGAGGCTCGACGACAAGGACTAAAGGCATATCTTTCACCGCAAGGGCAGCTGCCTCCACAGTTAGAGCTCGAGGCTCCGCCGGCGGGTGTTGTTCTCCAGCAGGCTCGGCGCACCCGGCAACGTCCTTGCCGGCGGCTCCTGGGAGCTCAGCGGGAAAATACTTGCCAGGGCCTACCTTCCTTCGCTTGTTCTGTCCTGCTGATAGCTCGACGGACGGTTGAGTTAATTGAAGCACAAAGGTACCAGGTTCCACAGGCAACTTTAGGGCAGCGCGCTTCGACAGGTTGTCAACAATGTTGTTCTCCGCTCGGCGAATATGCTCTGCTTGCAATCCATCAAAACGCTCTTCCAACTTCCTCACTTCATCCACGTAGGCCTCCATCAACAGGCTCCGGTAATCCTTGTGGACTTGCTTAATGACGAGCTGTGAATCACCTCTAATGATGAGCTTCTTGATTCCGAGGTCTGCCGCGATCCTGAGACCGGCAAGCAACCCCTCGTACTCTGGCGTGTTGTTCGTTGATGTTTCCCGGGGAAAGTGCATCTGGACTACGTACTTTAGGTGCTCTCCGGTGGGCGCGACGAGTAGCACGCCGGCACCAGCACTTTGAAGTGAGAAAGCACCATCAAAGTACATAACCCAATCGCGACAGGTCTCCTTGCCGGGAAGTGTGGTTTCTTGAACTTCTTTGTCGGGCGTTGCGGTCCATTCTGCTATGAATTCTACCAAGGCTTGGCTTTTGATCGTTGAAATACTTTCAAACTTGACACCAAAGCTCGACAGCTCCAATGCCCACTCCACAATCCTCCCTGTCGCATCTGGGTTGTGCAAAATCCGTTGCAAAGGGAGGCGAGTGACGACAATGATCTCATGTGCTTGGAAATAGTGACACAGCTTTCTCGAGGCCATGAGGAGGCCAAAAGTAGCTTCTGCATACCAGAATATCTTGATCTAGCCCCCTGCAAGAGGGAACTGACAAAATAAACGAGGTGTTGCACCACCTTCTTCTTCTGTCCCACTTCGCCCATCTGCTCAGACTCTGCCTTGTCGGGATCAGGCCTCGCCGGGGGTTCCGCCTTGCCGTCGTCAGGCTCTGCCGAGGAGGGCCCCGACCCGCCATCTGATTGCTCTGCTGCTACTGTTGCTTCTTCCTCAATTTCCCTCTGCGCCACCAGCGCAACACTGACCACTTGATTCGTTGCTGCTAAGTACAGCAGCAACGGCTCTTGTGGTTTAGGCGCGACTAGTATTGGCGTGGAGGAGAGGTACCTCTTCAGATCTTCCAGCACTGCCTCTGCCTCCGGAGACTGCTTTACTGGACTCGTCTTTTTCAAAACTTTGAAAAAGGGAGGGCGCGCTCAGCAGATTTGGAGATGAACCTACTCAGGGCAGCAATGCAGCCGGCGAGCCTATGGACGTCTTTGACCCGTTTTGGCGCCTCAATCTACTCAATTGCCTTTATCTTGTTAGGATTTACCTCAATTCCACGTTGGGACACAACGAACCCAAGAAGCTTGCCGGAGGGCACACCGAACACGCACTTCTCCGGGTTGAGCTTGAGGTTGATCTTGCGCAGATTTGTAAATGTTTCTTATAAATCTTGCACGAGCGTGGCCCTGTCCTTGGTTTTGACCACTATGTCGTCGGTATAAGCTTCCATATTTCTATGTAGCTGGGGCTCAAAACCAATCTGGACTGCTCGGGCAAACATTGAACCAGCGCTCTTCAACTTGAAAGGCGTTCGTACAAAACAGTACATGCCACATGGGGTGATGAACGCGGTTTTTTCTTCGTCTTCCTTCACCATGAAGATCTGGTGGTATCCTGAATAAGCATCAAGGAATGACAGCAAGTCACACCTGGCAGTGTAGTCCACAATCTGGTCGATGCATGGCAGAGGGAAAGGATCCTTTGGACAGGCTTTATTGACATCTGTGTAGTCAATACACAGCCTCCATTTCCCATTTGCCTTACGCACCACCACCGGATTGGCCAACCACGTAGGGTGGAGCACTCCTCTAACCAGGCCTGTCGCCTCCAACTTCCTGATCTCCTAGATGACGAACTCTTGTCACTCCAAAGTTTGCTTCCTGGCCTTCTGCTTGACGGGCCGCGCATGAGGACAGACAGCAAGATGGTGCTCAATCATCTCCTTGGGAACGCCGGGGATGTCGAATGCTTGCCATGCAAACATATCGACATTCGCCCGCAGGAAGGCGATGAGCGCGCTTTCCTATTTGTTGTCGAGGGTGGAGCTTATAGTGAAAGCCCCGCCCGTGCTGTCCTCCTTGACGGACACCTTCTTGGTTTCTGGTGGTGCAACCTTGGACTTCTTTCTCTTGCCGGTGGAGCTCTCTGGCACGTCCTCAACGAGGGCGCAACACTCCGAAGAGGCGTGCTTGCTGGAATGGGTGCAAGAGGTCTTGCCGGAAGAGGTCTCGCCGGTAGAGGTCTGGCCGGCCTTCTTCCTTCCCAGGGCTTGAGCGGCAGGAGCAAGTACCTTGGTGGCAGTTGCTGCAACTGCCTCTCGGTAGAGTTGGTCGGCACAGATGAGCGCATATTTCTTGCCAAAGGGTACTGTGACGATGGTCAGCGCCCCTGCCATCTTCAATGTGTTGTAGGCGTAGTGTGACGCCGCCATGAACTTGGCCAGCGCTGGGCGGCCAAGGATCCCATTGTATGGTAAGGGGATCTCGGCGACATCGAAAACGATCTTCTCCATCCTATAGTTCAGCCCGCCCCCAAATGTAATAGGCAGCGTGATTTTGCCTTTTGGCTGGCTCCTTCCCGGGTTGACCCCTTGAAAGGTGCCCGTCTCCTCGAGATCTCCATCAAGAATTGGCAGCCTCTTGATCACAGTGGGCGAGATCAAGTTCAAACCGGCCCCACCGTCAACCAGCACTTTTGTCACCTTGAGGTTGCGTATTGTTGGTGAAACCAACAATGAAAAACACCCGACCGTAGTTGTGCGATCAGGGTGATCCTCGGTGTCAAAAATGATGGGCGTGCGGGACCACTTCAGTGGCTTCTGGGCACCGAACGATGGTCCGCCGTCGTGACCTCTCATGCCCACTGTTTTAGTTGGCAATGAGAGGTGTGCAACAAGGCGCCACCGTCAACGCACATGGCCTCTGTAGCTTTCTGGAACTCGTGCTCGCCGGACTCGTCATGGTCATCATCTTCCTCCTTCTTATCGCGGCCCCGGGCGGGCCTCTCTTGTTGATTATCTTTGCCACGGCGACCTGCTTGGCCGCCACGCTTCTTGCTGGACCCCTCAGCACCATCCTGACCATTCTCCTTGTCCCGCCTTTCATATTCAGCCTTCTGTTTTTCTACAAGTAGCTCAACCTGTTGGTAGTTCTAGAGGTCATGGCCCTTGGTGCGGTGGATCTTGCAGTACTGCTTGTCGGAGCCTCCTGCCTTGTCGGCGGCCACAAAGGCCTGGCAGACGGCGCACCTGGCAACCTCCTCGCCGGGGTCGTCAGCCTTGGCCTTCTTGGCGGTGCCGAGGTCATCGGATCCCTCAACGATAAGCACAGTCTTGCCCTTACGCTTCCTGTTGCGGCGTCGGCCCTTCTTCGTTGGGGCGGCGGCGTCTTCGTCCATGGAGTCGGTTTCCGCACCGGCGTCCTCGCCGGGGTACTTCCTTCCTTCCTCAGCCCAAGCACATCTATCTGCCAGAACTTAAAGTTCGGCTACATCCTTCACCTTGCTCATTGCCAGCTCTTCACGCATCTTACGATTGCATATGTTCTGATGGAACACACTGATGACAGCGGCGGGATGAACATCTGGGATGGCGTATTGCACATGGCAGAATCTTTGTACGTACTTACGCAGGGACTCGCCATCCTTCTGGGGGATGACATGCAAGTTACTTGCCTGGCCAGGAGCTTGGTGGCCTCCGGTAATGGCGCCAACAAACTCGTGGCACAGATCCGACCAGAAAGAGATGGAATCCACTGGCAGGTGCATCAACCATGACATGACGTTGGGCTTAAGTGCGAACGAAAAGTAGTTGGCTAGCACCTTGTCGTCGCAAGCCCCGGTAGCTTGCATCGCGATGGTGTAGATGCTGAGGAACTCCAACGGGTGAGTCTTGTCATTGTACTTTTCCCCTACATTAGGCTTGAACGTGCGGTGGGAGGTCCACTTGAACTGCCGCAGCTCTCGGGTAAAGGCCAGACAACCCACCTTGTAGGGAAGGTCGCCAGAGCCCCCCGGCGCTTGGTGGTCCATAGCAGGCCCTGCACGCCAATCCGACTGATGGCGCGCCTCCCGTTGTCGCTTGATGGTAGTCCAAGCGTCTTCCTAAGCTCGCTCTTGAGGAACTCGGCGTTGGTCGCAGCGGGTTCGCGGGTCGGACGATGCTGTGGAAACATTGTCACAAGCGTCGGCCCGACGGGCTAGTGGCTGCTATCGCGGCCATGGAGGAGGAGAGTGCACTGTGGCCGCAGCATCTCTGGTCCTCCCACCGCCGGCATGCACCGGCTCGACAGAACCCGGCATGAGGGTCCCGCTAGGAGCGGCTCGACTTTGTTGGCGAAGCTGACAAGGCTTTGGATGGTGGCCCTCCACTCGTCGGGCTTCTCCGCGGCGGGGGGAGTCGAGGAGCAGTTGCACGCGCGCCAGCGCTTCTACTGGCGTGGGCGGCAGAGAGAGCTGCATGGACCGTGACGCACTCCGACTTCTAACCAAGTTAGAAGGAGCTCTGTCATGGTCCCGTGATAGCACGCCGCTTCCGCCGGCGTCCGGGTGCGCACGTCGGCCTGGCACGTCCTAAGGGTGGCGCACAGGGTTCTTCCCGTGGCGGTGCCCGGGAGCCCCGGTGTCGCGGTGTTGCTCATCATGCGTGGCCTAGGAAGGCCCTGACGCGGGTGCCGGCTGGGGCGCCATAGAGGTTGCTGCATCGCCCGTTGGCAGCACGGCCCCGACCCCAGACCCATCGGTGCGTGGCTCATCATCTCGGACCCGAACGACGCCGCTTGCCTGGCTCCGATTGCCAGAATGTCGTGGATGCTCGTGGTCCAAGTCTCCGGCACCATCCGTGGCCACCCGGTCACCTGCTCGCGCTGGCGTGGACGGGCCGGACCCGGACGACCCGACCCGGTCGCTAACTTCCAAACCGGATTTTCATAGCTTGTGCCCCCTACCTGGTGCGCCAAAGATGTCGGTGATAACGACACCTATGGGATCACGGGGAATCCCTTCTATGGTTGGAGGGCACGTGGCTGTGAAAAGAGCGGGTTTAGAAGGTCAACACGGGGGAGTTTATCCAGGTTCGGGCCGCAAGTGATGCGTAATACCCTACTCCTGCTGGTTTGTGTTTATCTGGTGTTCTTCGACTAGCTACAAAGTGTGCAAGGTCCAAAAAGTTCGAATCCCCCTCCAGTATGCCTCGGGCCTCCTTTTATAGCCAAAGGGGTTGCCAAAGTGGCACATAGGAGGTGGAAAGTTTGTACTATACACAAGTCTATCGCCTGGCACCGTAGGACAAACGCATTTAATGTTAAGCCGATGTGCCCTCTCACTATATCAGGGACGGCAAGGAAGCTCATCTCGTCCATCGCCGCCTCATCTCGCTCTGACGCTCGTCCAAGCTGACTAGGCGTGCAGCGACACGCTAGCTAGTTGGCTGCTGAGTTGGTGCGGTGGCAGAGTCTTCACAAAGATCTGCATGCCACCACGCAGGTGCTTGCTGAGTTGGCCTAGAAGCTACACGTCGCCACATAGGTGCCTACCTTGCTGGCGGGTTGACTACTGTGTTGGAACGGTGGTGGAGCCCTAGCAAATGGGGGCCTGGCTGCGGCCACGCAGATGTCCCTGGTAAGGGTCTTGTCGGGGGCCCGGCAAGGGCCTTGCTGGGGTCTCGAAGGTGTCCCTGGAAAGGGTCTTGCCGGGGGTCTCGTGAGCATCCCTGACAAGGATCTTGCCGGGGGGGTTTCCGTCCTCTAGTCCTCATCTAGTCTTGTATGTTCTTGGTCTCCACAAAGATCTGCATGCCACCATGTAGGCGCCTCCCGAACCTTGGTTCTAATGTTGTCGATGGTGTCAGAACTCTTAGGATCAAGGGTGGCGGCTCAAGGGTGTTGGGCAAGTTGCCCCGGCAAGACTCTTGCCGGGGCTACGCAAGCTCCCCTGGCAAGGCTCTTGCCGAGGAAAGCCCACCTTGTCCCTCTGCTTCTCGCGCCTTCGGCTTGGCGCTGCTCTGGTAGTCTTGTGTCTTCGCTTCCTCTGCTCCGCCAAGCGTGGCCGCAGGCGTGTGGCTATGACTTCCCGCGCACAAGTAAAGGGGTACAAAAGGGACCCCTACTTTTGTACACCGACAAATTTATATGCTAAGTACAGGGCATTCACATATATGATGTCTGAACTAAGAATGTGGTGTTGAATATTGTGTATATGATGTCTAAACTATGCAATGCAAGACACCATGTGCATGATATGAGCAGTATAACTGTGCCAAGTTAGAGCATACACCTCGGTGGGGAAATATGACTGGTCATCTGCCTCTGAATCCATCTCTAAGGAGCTATCGGGACCCATCAAGAGATCCGCTTCAACATGTAGCAATGTATGCTCTGAAGGCCTTGTTTTCACTCCAGATTTTTTCATCACCCACTCAAATGGCTGATTCATAGGAAGCGTAGTTTAATATACAAACATTGTCGACAAGTGGAAATGTAATGAAGAAAAGGATGGGCAAGATATCATTCAAATATATGATGCCTCATTAAACAGGATGGCATTGCACATTTCACATAAATTATGGCTGGCTAAAAAAATTATGGCTGGCTAAAAGACATGAGACTGCAAAATTCCCATATATGATATAGAAACTAAACATGTGGCATTACAGAACATGTCTAAACTAAGCAGATGACATATATGATGTCGAAAGTAGGCACTGCAAGGCAACATATGCATGATATGACTAACATCATCATGAGTTAGAGCAAACACCTTGGGGGTAAATAGGAGTGGTCAACTGCGTCTGACTCCGCCTTAGAATAGATATCTTCCTCTGGATTACAATCTGGAGAGGGGGGAGGGTTTGCCATTGAACCCACCATGGAGCAGTGTTTGTATTACATTGTATTGCCACGCAAAACTCTTCTCTTTTTATCTACATGTTCAGCATGACTGTGTACAATGTTTGACATGCATACAGAAAAATATAGTGAGATTATGTAAGGAGAGCATGCAGAAATCTAGAGTGATGGTAACTACCAATGGATGGATCCAAAAATAATGATAGTAGGCTGATGATTGCTTTAATTTAATAAAAAGACAGATGATGATTGCTTTACTATTTGTTTCCCACCTAAGATGAACAACATAGGCATACCCTAGGTGAACCAGATATTAAACAGAGATATTATTCATTGTTGCCTCGATATGTGCCCCACAACTAATTTAGAACTCAAGTTTGAACATTAATTTGGACCTGACTTGGAGTCTAAGAGGTGAATATGACGATAAAGTAGCAGGTAATATTTAGCAATGCATAACATAAGCAACAACAAAAGAGTGTGACCTCTCTTGTGGACCCGTGTACTCCTCGGGTTCATCTGCTGAGTAGATGATGGTGATGCCATTGCGGTTGGTGCCAACGGCAGGGAAGGAGATCTAAGGCGGCAAAAGATGGTCAAGAGTCATGATGTCTAGTTTGGTGGATGCTTTTGTCGATGGAGTAGGTCAGGTGAGGTGGACGACGTCGCGGCAGGAGCAGGACAAACCACACAAAGTTTTCTTCGACACCTACCTATAACTGAAGTAATTCTGTAAGGGCTCCTTTGGCTTGCCTATTTCTAAAAATGCAAGGATATGAAAAAACACTAGAATAGGATAGGAATGCACATGGGAAATGGAGCATTTGTAAACACAGGATTTCTGTCAACTTGCGTGTTTGGTTCACAGGAATTGGAAGAACAGAGGAATGCAAAGAAACATGGCCAAATTAAAGTGAAACCATATGAAAGTGTGTATAGTTAGAACGCTATTCTGCCACTAATGCACTTGGTCTTGTTTTCATGCATAGGATTTTGAAAAGTAGGTCCAGGTGGATGTTTTGCTCCATTCCTTTCAACAAAATGCATGAATAATTGAATAGTAGAGTGCCATAGGAAAATTTCCTATTGCTATGTTTTTTCTTTGAACCAAAATAGCCCTAATGGATCGACATGAATGTAGAGGAATAAGTGGTGCGACAAGTGTACAATCTCTTTGTCGTAGCCGTGTCGACCTCAGCATCATTGGGTTGGCCGCTGAAGAAGTTGAGGTAGAGGTGGTTGTCGGAGGTGTGGAGGAAGATCTAAGGAATCTATAGACAGCGTCCAGGGAACTCTCTGTTACCATAGATGGTTCCGTTGTTGGACCCGCTCCCGCGAGCCGTAAGACGGTGAGGCTGAAGCAGTACAACACAGACATCGTTAGTCTCAAGTGGGATTCTAATAGCATCTCCAATAGATGTTGTAAAATACATTACCAAAAAGTGATAGATGTAAAATTTACATCACCAAAAAACACCTGACTACAACAGCTGAGGTAAAAATAGTTGACTCTAAACTTAACAGTTGAAACTGAAATTTACTATGGAATCTGAATGTTACTATCGAAACTGAACGCAATGCTAGCAGAGAGGCACTTCACATGTAGTTTAGGGAGGGCCTGTAGTTCATCTTCAACCTGCACCCCCTGAGCCACCAGCCACCACCAACTGAACCGCCGAGCGCCGCCTCGCCGCCCCAAAACCACTTCCCACCGCTGGTCCGCCGCCGCACCGGCCAACCCTCTAGCCCCCCCCACCACCGGCAACCACCGCCCCCACCCCGAACCCTAAGATAGATACTGGGGCTATTGCGGGTGGTTCTTCCTTAACTCCGGCGAGCCCCCCTGGAAATTGACTGACACAAAAGTTGATTTAGTCGACTGAAGTGTAGCTAAATTGGAGCGGAGCAGCAGCAGAGCGAGGGGGAGAGCAGCAGCAGCAGCGCGAGTGAGAGCCGGAGTAGCAGCAGTGCGAGCGAGCGAGCGAGTGTGAGCCGGAGCAGCAGAAGCGTGAGGGAGCGAGCGAGAGCTGGAGCAGGAGCAGCAGCGCGAGCGAGCGAGCGAGAGCCAGAGCAGCAGCAGCATATTCGGCTGGTATGGATGCCGCCGCCGAAGGGTCCTCGCCCTGGGGCAGAGCCGCCATGGAGATGTCGCCCGCGGCGCCGGCTTTGAGGTAGCCGTGCCATGGGGGTGTGGGATGGAGCACTGTTGGCGCCAGGAGGTCGAGTTAAGGAGAAATGTGATGAGTGTACAACCTCTTTGGTGGCGCCGAGTAGGCCTCGGCTTCGTCCGAGGAGTCGGTGAGGATGTTGCGGTTTCCATGGAGCAGGTTAAGGCGGCGGTATGGGGATGGAGCAGCCGCGATAGACGAGGTGATAGTTGGAGCAGCTCCTTGGAGGTGGAGGAGGGGCGGCTGAACTGGCGGGACTATGAGATGGACGACGGATCCTCATCCGGGGAGGTGGCTGAGGGACATATAGCTGTTGCGGTGGACGACGTCGTCGGGGAAGAGGCTCCGGGTGGGCAGCGGTGAGGTGGCAGACGGAGAAAGGTGGGGTTTCGCGGCTGGAGCAGAGAGGTTATGGCAGCCTGGGATTTCGAATGGCAAAAAGGAGGTGATGGGAGGGGAACCATGACTTAGGGGCACGCTTGTCCAAAATGTAGGGTGTGTTACAAAAGGAACCCCACCAATTTGAACTAGCAGCCCTTTCGGCTCAGGGTTAGAAGGGGGATTTCGCGTGTCGGGATTTGGTAGTTGGAGGGAGTTTTCGCGCACGTTGTAATTTCGGGATAGCAAGGTGCGGGTTGTGAAGGTGCGAGTTTTGGGAGCACGACATCTGAATTTTCGGGATATAACAAGGCGTGGGTTTAATTTGAGGGACAGGCCTAACGTATAATATTGCACTTGTACGTACCAAATCAATTCGCACTTCCCTCAATGAAAAAACCGAAAAAAATAAAACTATTCACACCACACAAAGAGAGAGTCTTGTCCCGTTTTACTATACAAATGCTATTCAAAGCTATGAATCCATGTTATGTCCAATTAAATTTTTTCGCTGACTGTATAATGCATGTAACCTACTCATACCAACATTTTAGTGCATTCCAAATGTCTATACTACCGCTGCAATTCGAACTAAATTTGAATTCGTTTCTCTATTTGAATAATAATATACAGTCATGATTGTTGCCAACTTCAACCATCATTCGTGTATTACCTTAACAACACACCACATGATTACTACATAGAGATAGATATGAACTATGTGTACTATATGAACTCGAATTCAATTTTTTGAATACACTTTATGTTGATTCCAAATAATAGTACATTTGATGTGCTAACTAGATATTCATAATCTAAACCATGTTCCATATGTACACTGTGTTTATCACACAAAGTATAGTGCCCCGCCCCCTACATTATGACAAGTATTTAGCCCTGAGCTTCAAAAGCCACACATTATCCCAAATTATAATCAATGTTCTATATATTATATGTAGTACTAGCAAGATGCCCATGCGTTGCACGGAACATCAAGATGATCGAGGGGAGGCCTTATTTGCAAATGTGGAGAGGGGTGTGGGTATTTTTTTCAAAATTGCCATAGTTTCCTTCCTATCCATCAGATATAAATCGGACGACCAATATTGCAGGATGGCAGGCACACCATCATCAACAACTCTATTTTTTTATAAGAGTAGAGATAGAATATATTATATGTAGTATAACATGTTCATAACCACACCATGTGTATCACCGTTATATATATTCAAGCATGCGTCGGTTTTAAAACACTATGATAAATTCTTCAAATATCTGAATTCACTTTTTATAATGAACTATGATCTCTATTCATCTTTTACACCCACACAATCCTCTTATCTTTGTAGCTAGCGCTAACTTTCTCTCATGCATGCACACGCCCGCATCCCTCTCACCCTCCCTCAGCATTCTGTAACTCCATCGCGTAAATTCGTCTTTTCACTTTAGGTTCTTCACCCACGCTGTGTGTAGGCCCCCCAGCTCCTTCTTTATGGCACACATCGATCGATATGCCTCTCTACCCAGGTGTGCCTACCACAAACACAAGCTTTCCCTCTTCTCTTCTCACCGTCCATACCTCAGTCCCGCCCCTTTTTTCATCGATCTCGTACTCGCACACACCTTCCCCCTTGATATAATATGCCTCTCGCACCACCTCCTAGCTGCATCCCTCTCTCTCTCTCTATCCTTCTCTCCGGGCCTTATTTGCTTCTAACACATACATGCATGTATACCGATCGATCTCCCTACATATACCTAGGTTGACTTTAACTATTTTTTCCCACCCATCGATCGACGTACCTCACAAGTTATGTCTCTCCTTTCTCCGACAAAGGACGATTGATCTTCCTATGTAGTTATGTCTACTTACCACAGCCATATCTTCCCCCCTCATCATTCGTGCATGCCTCCTGACCCGTCTCTCGCACACACGTGCATAGACAGGGAGGCATCCCCTCTCTTATTGATATTGCAGGTGTGCCCTCTGTTTGCCTAGCAAGCCTGTCCCACCATTTGTTAGAAGCAACTCCACCACCAACCCCTCCGACACTCTAGCTATGTGTCTCTCCCAACCTTATTCCTCTCCTACACATATGCATGGATGCTGATCGATCTCCCTCAATACATAAGGTAGGTCTCTCTCCTCCTCCACACATATACACACGAAGAGAATAGATCCATGTACTCACGCTTCATGCCCAGTCACACCCACGCGGGTACACGGTGGATCTCATTTCTGTATGAAATGGCAGCCCACGTGCTAATTTGAGCGCGTGTATCGGTTGTTTACCTACGGAGGTCGTGTACCACGCGTGCATGAAACAAAGTTCGACTTGATGCGTTGGCGCATTATTTTTAAATAAAGTTATATCACTCAATGGCACGTACATAGAATATAAAACAATTTCTATGGAGAAAAAGGTAGTCCTCTCAACTATATACAATGGAGCCTACCTACCGGGTTTTGTCTATCTTCAGAGTATCTCACACAAGGCGGCGGTATCCTCTCTCTCTCTCACCATTGGTCACTGATCCGGCCGCATCCCGTCCATTGGTGGAAAGGGAGGATGTGCATCAGTTCTCCGTTTGACGGCACAGAGGCGGCACATCCCGATCTGCAGTACTCGTCATTTTCTCTGACCAAGCTCCGGCGCGGTAGGGCCTACACCACTTGCTCGCTGCCACAGTATGGGCAGGTCCCGCCCTCCGTCGCTCTCCTTGTTACATCCCGACGACCTCCAGGTATCCCCTCCGGCCTTGCTCCACTGCCCGTCTTCCCACGTCGCTGCATGTGGAAAATATTGCATGTGGATCTTCCATAGTTCTTTGCCCAAAATGTAGCTCGTTCGGCGTACTTTACATATTGCAATCTCGTCCTCACACCGTTTTAGACAAACACAACCGTGTTCTTATCTTCCCTTAGGACAAGGAATCTGCTTATTTTTTGTCGTTGTATGTGTCATCAACTGTTATAGGCCAATAATTGTTTCCTTTCTACCTATTTTTTGCAAACAGGGCTATCCATTTCACCTCGTTGCTATTGTGAGCTTTTGGTGAACTACACAAATCACTTTTTCTTAAGAGTGTTTTGTGCAGTTGTACTAAAATGTCACACGGGCAACATCTCTACATTTCAGTGTGACTGCACAAAGGAGATTGGTTTTGCTCTATCCTCCTCATCCAACTCCGAGACTAATCTTCTCCAACTATTTGCTTAATCTTCTCCAACTAATTAGTCTTAAGAGAGACTGCAAAGGTGATCGGCTTCTATTGTGTGTTTATTGTTTCATCAATGGTCCTTTATTATTGTAATCACACTTAAAATCTTTGGAACAGGGATGCTCAGCTCTATTTTAATGGAACTACACAAAATGATCGGAATGTTGCATGCTTCAGACAGCTACTTTTTTCCCAACATGCCTTCTTGATTTAGACCGAGCTAGGGGAAGTTGCTACCGATGAAAGCATGGATCAATTTTAATTTAACACCTTCTCACAACTTTGTCTTCAGTTGTGATGTAAATATTAGCTCTGATCTGCTAATCATTGAGAAGCATTAGCAAGGAAGTTAGTTTTTTATTTTTTCCAAAAGAGCATGGATGGCAAGACACATGAAACAAAAGCTGAAAGCTCAGAGCATTGTACAATTTCATGTCGCTAGAAAATTATTTGTATAGTACGGAAGTTATGTAATCAAATGCTGGAAGCTTGATAGCATTACCAGAAGCCTCTTCAGCATCCCGGTCCATGTGCCATGCACAAAATTATACTCCCTCCGCTCCTAAATATTTGTGTTTTTAGAAATTTCAAATGGACATATTTTAGAGTGTAGATTCACTCGTTTTGCTTCATATGTAGTCACTCGTTGAAATCTCTAGAGAGACAAATACTCCGTAGTATTTAAGAACGGAGGGCGTAGTCCACAACTGCATGGGAGACTCAGCCCGGTCGTTGTGCCGCACTAATAGTGATTAATGAGCAGTCAAATCATAAGCCCCACCTTTCCCACTGTAAGTTGCTTTGAAGAAGCAACCATCAATACGCTCTTCTTTGAATCCACTCATACTACTCCCTCCGTCACTGTTTATAGAGCGTGCTTCAACAATCTCTGGGACCAAGGCGACTAGCATCGGCATGAAAAATAGCATTGGTAGTTATATAGCACGGTGTCTATTACTAGAGGAAATAATGCATACACACATGCATGCAGTGCTTCCACCCCGGGTACACACCTGCATGCACTTACTCCACTCCGCGTACACACCTAGTACATCGAGAGAAAATTGCGGACTTGATTGTGGTTACCACGCCCTAATTAATTGAGCATTAAACCAAACGCGTCTAAAGTCTCTCTGGTAGTGGAAATGCATGGAGAGAAATGCATGAGAATGAAGCGCGCCATGTAAATTGTGATGGAGGGAGGAGTAGTATGAAGGTGCAAAACCAAGTACGCGTATGGCCAGTCGGTCAACGCACTTCTTCTTGGCATAACAATGACATGTGGGACCGGAGTGTGAGCAAACCAATCTCAATTGAAGCCAAAATGGCCAACCCGCCGTTCCTTGAGAGAGACGAGGAGTGAGAACACAAAGACGGGATTGCACAGAGGCCAAGATATATTAGAGCATGGTTGATCGATAACATCATTACATGTTCGATGTTTTTTAATACTACTATTGGGCTGTCGTTTTCCGCACTTCTCCCGAATAAATGTGTGCTTTATCAGATATTAAAATAAAATAAGAGTACAAACGCTCCACCATCCGGTTCTAGTAGTAGTACTACTCATACTACTAAACCTTGCGCTTGGCTCTTCGCCTCTTCATGAAGTCAAACAATGATGGTACTACAGTGTATGCCTCTAGCAATCTGACACCGAATGAACTGTTGCATGACCACCGCCTAGGCGAGGGTAGGTTGCATTAGTCAAAAGCTTCTCCTCGTCCTACGAGCCACCAGGCTTGAGGTAGATGGAGTGGGCGTAAGCGAGCTTCACCTTGTCCTACATGCTTTTCCTTGTTCTGCGAGTTAACATGACACACCCAAAAGTAGTGCTAGTCCATACTCCCTCCTTTCCGGTTAATATGGCTTAATCTTTTTTGCGGGTAAATGAGAGAGATTTATTCATATATAGGCATTCTTAGGACGATCAGCCAAGAGACTAGTCACTAGGAAGCGAGGTACCCCGCAAAAAAAGAAGAAGGAAGCGAGGTGCTTCATCAAGCCAGCTCTCGGTCACATTCAAAGTGCAGCAAGCACGGTTCACACAAAGATGCGCCGCGAGGTTTGCTGACCTGTTTACATGCTGAATAACAAAAAAAGATAGAATATTACCGAGCGCTCCTATTTGTAACAGGATATGAGCCAAAATTAAGCAAGGATTGTGGCGAGTGTTCCATGCAATCAACTTCCACTATCACATGCGAGAACCCTCGAAGATAACCAAAGGTGTTGAAGATTGCTTTATCACATTTTAAAATAAAATAAGAGTGCAGATGCTCCTCCATCTAGTTCCTAGTAGTAGTACATTCCTCTATAGTAGTAGTACTAGTACTAGTAAACTTTGCGCTTGGCCATTCGCCTCTTCGAGAAGTCGAACAATAATGGTACTAGTATAGTGTATGCTTCTGGCAATCTGACACTAAATTAACTATTGCACGCCCACCGCCTGAGCGAGGGAGAGCTTGCATTAGTCAAAAAGTTTCTCCTTGTCCTGTGAGCCACCGCACGCAAGCTTCTCCCGTCCTACAAGCTTCTCCTTGTGCGGCAAGTTGACGGGACACAGCAAAGTAATGCTAGTCCAAACTGCCTCATTTCCGGTTAATATGGCTTAATTTCAAATGAGATAAATACACTATCTGACACTATATATTTGTAAAAATACTGGTCAATGGACTTCATAATATGCTTATTGCGCTCAATATATACATTTTCCGGTGTTTATATGGTCACTAGCTCACCCTGGCTGAGTATGTGTGTGCATGCACGTGTAGGTTGAGCACTTGAGCATGACCGTGTGTGTTCCGTCGTGTGCTCGGACATGCATGCATTAGGGCATCGCGCGCGTTTTTGCATCCATGTGTATGTGTATGTGTCCCTTGCTGAGTATGTGTGTGCATGCACGAGGTTGTAGTCCCTCACATTCACATGTTCATAAGTCAATGCTTTGTCAAAATGTTGCATGCAACGTTTAATCATTCATTGTTCATGCATGCATTCCCGATATTAATACGCTGGTAAAGACAATTTCTTGAGGAAAACGAGCCCATGAATTGAGTACAAAGGGGACCAATAATACAGGACAGAGGGATTACCAGTAGTGAACCAGATGGGGGGAGTAGGTAATAGTAGTATGTAACATCCCAATTTTATTAAATTTGGATGTTAATAGAATCATTCAACGCATATCATATTTCTTTGCATTATGGAGTTTTTTTATATCCAAATAATATCTTTTCCACTCGACAAAACAAGTGAGAGGGGATAAGATGACTTCCTCAAAATATAAAAGAGTGCGAAATTTTATTTTGAATATTACTTTAAGTTTTGGAGTTTATCGGTATTTTTTTATTTGCAAAAAGTGCATTAATTGCATTAGGAAAATATTTTAAAAATGTTCTGTGCTTTAATTAATGTTCATTAGGCTCTAAATATTGCATAGTTATTTTAGAAATTATTCTGGTGTTTTTATTTATTCATTTGAATTATTTAAGGCCACTTTAGTATTCGGTTTAAAAAAACATGCACGCACGCGCTGGCCCGCCGGCCCAGCAGCCACCCAGCCACGCTGCCCACTGGCCTACTGGCCAGCTGGCCCAGCCCGACTGGCCAGGCCGTCCCAGGCCGGCCAGCGCCTCAACTCCCAGCGCCCGAAGGCTTCGCCCTCGCTCTCCCGCTTCTTGTCTCCCTCTCTGTCCCGCTGACCTGTGGGTCCCGCGCCCATCATCCCCAACCTCCCGCTCGCCCTGCACGGGATCAGGAAGCCGCAGCCGCACGCCGAAACCGTCGGGCGAAGCCCTCATGGATAAGCTTATCCCTCGATCCCGAGCCCTCTCTCCGCGCCTATAAGAAGCCCTCGACCCCCTCTCTCCGTTCTGCCAGTTCGTTCGCCCTCAAACCACCCGCAGCCGCCGCAGTTGCCGCTTGGATCTCGCCGGCCGGAGCTCCATTCACCGGAGGAGCTCGACGACCGTAAGCCACCCCGAGGCCTCAAACTCCATCAAACTACTCCCCATGTTCTTCCGCACCTAATTGACATCTTATTTTGCCCCTAGGTTCGCCGGAGACGCGGTTCCCACGACCTGTGCCCTCGCCAGAGCACCGGAGCCGCCGCCCTCTACCTCACTATCCCGGACACCCCGACGCATGCCGTCACCACCACCGGACCGCCCACCTTGCGCCCGTCCCATCCGTCCTCTTCCCCGCCGCCGAGGAGCACCGCAGCCGCCGCCCCGTCCACGCCCGATGCCTGCGCCACCGTCTCTTGTTCGTCATCGTTGCCACCGTGAGCTAACCCCGTTTCTGTTTAGTTTTTTTATTTTATTGGTTAACCGCGGTTTTTATTTATCTGTGTAGTTTTAGTTAAACCGTGCGGTTTTATTTTAAACCAATGTCGTTTTTTAGTTAGCCGCCGTTGCTGTTTTGCTTAAAGTCCGAGCGTCCGCTGTATAAGCTACGCGGCGAACAACTTTCGGCCACTAGGAATTTGCCACGTGTTAGGGACCTATTTGTAGTTATTTCTTTTTCTGTTTAGTCCCTGAGTTTTACAGATTAGTCCCTGAACTTCGGATAGCCGTATCTTTTAACCGTTGATCCAAATTCGATGAAACCAGCGCCAAAATGTTCGTCTCAAATAGCTTTATCCATAAAGCCAACTTTGAAAACTTTTGGCCAAATTCAAAGTTGAACTTTATTCAGATTTAAATTCAAACTTCAAATGGCCATATCTCCTAAACCGTAGCTCCGATTGACGTGATTCTTTTTGCATCGTGTCACTGTAGCTAAACCCTATCACCTAGACCTTTCTCAAAAAAATTCACACACTAGATTCTGCCCTTTAATATTTTTACTAGTATGCATATTATGCACTATACTTCACATCACTTCCTGAACCATAGGCCCATGTTGTTTTACACTTAGAATATTTTTCATGCTAGGGTGATGTTTGTTCATTTGGTTTTTCCGAGACTTTTGCTTTCCATGTTCTTCTTGGTTCTCTGGATTGTTGCTTATGTTTGTTTATCTTCCTTGCGATAGATTGCCCGGAGTGCGAAGCAGAATATTATCAGTCTTTAGAAGTCAACCAGTAGTACCAAGGCAACTTGCATCTTGACCATGTTTCATTACCTATGTTTTTATTATGCACTTAGTTCTTTGCGGTAGGACTGCATGGTAGGAAATGGGTGCCACATGACTTTGCTTTTCACCTAGTAGTTCATTGAGGTAGGTCTGAACCATATAACTTTATCACCATCGTTTTACTTTATGTTGCTATGCTAAGTAGACGTGGATTGGGACGTGATCATTGTGAGAGATGAGTGACAATGTAGTAAATAAGACCTAAGTTTAAAAAAATGAACTACCTGTGCGGAAACTTGTGGGAATGGTGGCGAAGTACAGTGGGGCACGCATGGGAAATCCATAGTGGTGCACCACTAGTGGACCGTCCGCTCAGGCTCAAAGAGATGAATTGTATTCTCATGTCTAGAAGCTTACGTGTGCAGCCACATGCCAATATGGGCTCTAGCTTAGCTGAGTAGTTAGTGTGCCCCTTCCGGGATGGGCTAGCAGATGTAGAATGATGTAGGTGTCTCGATCTTCCAACCATGGGTTAAGGGGGAACATTTTCGAAAGGCTATGTCTCGATCTTCCAACCATGGAGGTGGTCGAGTCTTGTGGGGAAAAGTGCACAACCTCTGCAGAGTTTTCAACCTAATCGATTAGCCGTGTCCCCGGTTACGGACAACTTGAGCATATAGTAGTGGGAAATGTCGGGAGATCTCCTCACCTTTAATTAAAAAGTTGGGTTTTAAATGAAACTTGGGGACGGATGGAGTTGGATTTGCCAACTCATCTTATGCGAATGTGTAGTAGTAGAATAACAATCTTTTCTAATAGGGAAAAACTAGCTTTATGCAAAAAACTAAACTTAGAGCTTTCCACCAGCCAAATTGCATGTAAAAGTAGGTTCATTGCACTATGATGTGACTTGCCAATACATTCAATGTACTGACCCATTTGGCTGCAACTTATCATGTTGCAGATATATCAGACGAGGATTAAGGTGCGATAGGTTGATGTTCTACACTCAACCTTGCTCGCGGAGTTGGACTCATTTGCTTCTTTGCTTCCGCAGTATTTGCTTGTTGGCTTTATGCCCTATTTTGTAATAAATGTAATACTCCTGGACTATTGATGTAATAAAGAGATGTGTGTTATTTCTGTTATTTCATCGAGTACTGTGTGTGCCAGCAAGTCGATCCAGGGACTAGCACGGTAAGCATAGAGACTTCGACTCTTACCAAGTCGGGTCGCTACAAGATGGTATCAGAGCACACATTGACTGTAGGACGCGACCCATAGAAATGGAGAAAAGCCATAGGATAAAAACTATAGTTTTCATTTTTCCTATATATCCTTTGGTCTCGTACCTTCTCTACTTCAATATTAATTTCTTCTCTTTTTCAAAATGTAGATGTCGTCCGCCCTTGTTGAGTTCGAGCAGCCCGATGAGACCATGCCCTTTGGAAGGCAGCTGGTGAAGATCACGAAGCACCTGAAGATTGGGCTTCCCACATTCACTGGAACCTTCACCGCCACCCTGCCCGAGGAGACACGTTGGAGGATCAATGCTCATATCCCCGGACGCATCCTCGGAAACCGCACCAAGCCCATTGATTTCCATGTGGATACCGCAACATGGGGCTTGGGCAGGGGTATCACTGCTCACATTGCTCTCGGACGCATTTGGGAGGTGTATGACGAAGACCTCAAGAGGACCTCCTTCGTGATGTACGGACGCCACGACGCAAATGGAGATGTGGTGCGTACCCTGGAGGACGAGACGATAGCATCCCATATCCAGGACATGGAGGACCACATTCGTATGATGGAGCTGGAGCTGTCCGACAACATGGTCGTCATCAAGAACCTCATGACCCGCAAGGCCGAGCTAGATGAGGAGCTCCAGGACGCTCGCATCGAGCACGAAGGAGAGATGGACGCACTGCAGGAGAAGATAGACGACCTGAAGCTTGAGCTCGAGGAGGCCGAGGAGAAGCTGGATGAGGGAGAAAACATCCAGGAGGATCAGTCGTATGGTGCCTATGTCAGCCAGGAGAGAGACCAAAATGATGAGCTCAGAGATGACGACACGGAGAGCGATGCAAGGACACCCGATGTCGACATGGTTGACTGGTCCTCATCCGATGAGAGTTAGATTTTATACCACCATGAGAGTTTAGAAATTCGATTTCGTTATCCGATTAGTTTTATTTCATTTGTAAGACCTTGTCAAATCTTGTGACATGGCTTACCTTAGGTTTGATTATTCATGTGAACCTCTTTGTTTGAAATTGAATTGGAGTGATTTGAAGTCTTATTGCTATCATGTGCATATGGGTAGTGTGATTTTACTCGCTAGGCCTTGTTCTATTCTAACTCCTCATCCACTCTAAAACCCATCAGATGCCTCCAAGACTTGACCCCGGATTCAATTTTCTGCCGGAGCTTACGCAATTGATCCAACAACAGAATGCTCTTATGCAGATGCTCATTAAGAACCAGAACCAGAACAACAACAACAATAATAACCCACCGCCGCCACCCCCGGTTGACAGTCTTACCCGTTTTTTGAGGCTGAATCCATCCGTGTTCTCCAGCAGCACGGAGCCGATCGTCGCAGATGACTGGCTCTGCAAGATACGAAGGGAGTTGGCCACGGCAGGATGCAATGATGCAGAGAAGGTGAAGTTTGCTGCCCACCAGCTGGATGGACCGGCAGCTGCTTGGTGGGAGAACTACACCACCACATACCCCATGGAGAATGTGACTTGGGGTCAGTTCCAGCGGGCGTTCCGCACTTCTCATGTTTCAGCTAGAGCCATGAGTCTGAAGAAGAAGGAGTTCCGCAGTTTGCGCCAGGGAGGACGCACGGTATCTCAGTATGTTGATGAGTTCAGTAAGTTGGCCCGTTACGCCCCAGAGGACGTGGCCACCGATGCAGCCAAGCAGGAGAAGTTCCTGGAGGGACTGAACGATGAGTTGGGAGTTCAGTTGACTGTGGCAACATTTTTGGACTATCAGGAGCTGGTTGATAAGGCTATCATTCTTGAAGGCAAGCACCAGCAGATGGAGAATCGTAAGAGGAAGTACGGTCACAGGAAGTATAACTTGGGAGTTCAACAAAACCCCGCTACAGCCCGTACTCAGGGAGTTCTGGATCAGGCACTAGCAAGTTTGGAGGGAATCACCATAACCATGGGGGCCACATTCATCATGGAGGGAATGGTCACAAACAGGGCAATGGTAATGGAGGAAATGGCAATCAGCAACATTTCAATTCTTCCACACCGATGAAGAAGGACCTGAGTCACATCACCTGCTTCAAGTGCAAGAAGACAGGTCACTACTCCAATGAGTGCCCTGAGGCGCAGAATGGAAATGGAAATGGCAATGGGAATTCTAGAGGCAAGAAGCCCAATCCTTTCACTAAGGGACATGTGAATCATGTCAATGTGGAAGAGGTTTATGAGCAGCCTGAAGCAGTGATTGGTAAGTTCTTGGTTAATTCTTTTCCAACACTCATTCTTTTTGACACTGGTGCATCGCATTCATTCATATCAAGGGGATTTGTGGATAAACATAAGTTGCCTACCATAGCTCTTAAGGCACCCATTCTAGTGAGTTCCCCAGGAGCCGAGTCTATGGCTAGTCAGGGATGTTTCCAATTGCCTTTGAACATAGGGGGACATGTTTTTCCCATAGATATGATTAAACTAGAATCGCAAGGGTTGGATGTAATCCTAGGGATGGATTGGATGTCCAAGTATGAGGGAAACATTGATTGTGCTAGTAGATCGATTTTTCTCACCACCCCGGAGAAGAAGAGGATCAAGTACGTATCCAGGCTTAAGCCTAAGAGGACTCAGGTGAACTCTCTTACGGGAGTTGTCCAGGAAGAAGTACCAGTGGTGAAGGATTACCCCGGTGTATTTCCGGATGAGTTACCGGGTATGCCGCCAGATCGGGAGATTGAGTTTTTGATTGAGTTACTGCCAGGCACAGGGCCTATCTCCAAGAGGCCGTATCGAATGCCTGCTAATGATTTGGAGGAAGTCAAGAAACAGATTAAGGAGTTACTAGAGAAAGGGTATATTTGCCCGAGTTCATCACCTTGGGGAGCCCCAGTACTTTTAGTGGAGAAGAAGGATGGAACCTTGAGAGTGTGTGTGGATTACCGCTCTTTGAATGAGGTGACCATCAAGAACAAGTATCCCCTACCGATGATCAATGACTTGTTTGACCAGCTAGAAGGAGCTAGCGTTTTCTCCAAGATCGATCTACGATCGGGTTATCACCAGTTGAAGATTCATGAGAAGGATATACCCAAGACTGCCTTTACCACAAGGTATGGGCTTTATGAGTACATAGTCATGTCCTTTGGTTTAATAAATGCCCCTGCCTATTTTATGAGCATGATGAACAAAGTATTCATGGAGTTCCTGGATAAGTTTGTTGTGGTATTCATTGATGACATATTGGTTTACTCCAAGAATGAGGAGGAACACACTGAACATCTATGCTTGGTTTTGGAGAAGCTTAGAGAACATCAACTTTATGCCAAGTTCAGCAAGTGTGAGTTTTGGCTGAAGGAAGTCGGTTTCCTTGGACATATAGTGTTAGGTGAAGGGATTGCAGTCCACCCTACCAAGGTAGAGTCAGTCACGGAATGGAATGCACCCACCACAGTTGGCGAGATTCGTAGTTTTCTTGGGCTTGCAGGATATTACCGGAGATTTATTGAAAATTTCTCCAAGATTGCCAGGCCCAGGACATCATTGTTGAAAAAGGACACCAAGTTCGTTTGGACTGAAGAGTGTGAAGCCAGCTTTCAAGAGTTGAAGAAGCGTTTGGTTACAGCCCTAGTGTTAGTCCTGCCTGACGTACACAAGGACTTTCAGGTGTATTGTGATGCTTCATGTTAGGGACTTGGAGGTGTTCTTATGCAAGAGGGGAAGGTTGTAGCTTATGCTTCACGACAGCTTCGACCTCATGAGTTGAACTATGCCACGCATGATTTGGAGTTGGCAGTTGTAGTGCATGCACTCAAGACATGGAGACACTATCTTATTGGGAATCGTTGTGATGTTTACACGGATCACAAGAGTTTGAAGTATATCTTCATGGAGAAAGAGTTGAATCTCAGGCAAAGGAGATGGTTGGAACTTATAAAGGATTATGACATGAGTCTGCATTATCATCCAGGAAAAGCCAACGTTGTGGCAGATGCTTTGAGCCATAAGAGTTATGTTAATACCCTTACAGCAGGAGGTTTACCTCAGGAGTTATGTGATGAGCTTAGAGACCTTCAATTGGAAATAGTTCCAAGAGGTTGTGTTGCCGCACTCGAGGTGCAGTCCACCTTGTTGGTAAGAATTAGAGAAGCCCAGAAGTTGGACCAAGGTATTGCTGAGATCAAAGAAATGATGAGCAAAGGGAAAGTAGAAGGATTCTGTGAGGATGAACATGGAACCATATGGTTTGAGCAACGGATTTGTGTACCCAATGACCCGGAGATCAGGAAGTTGATTCTTCAGGAGGCTCACGACTCACTGTATTCGATACACCCAGGCAATACCAAGATGTATTTGGACTTGAAGGAAAGTTTTTGGTGGGCCGGTATGAAGCGAGAAATTGCCGAGTATGTGGCGATATGTGATGTATGTCAGAGAGTAAAGGCAGAACATCAGAAACCAGCAGGATTACTTCAGCCGTTGCCGATACCTGATTGGAAATGGGATAAACTTGGTATGGACTTTATACAGGGTTACCCAGGACCCGTTCAGGTTATGATTCCATTTGGGTGATAGTGGAACGTTTGACCAAGGTTGCTCACTTCATTCCAGTAAAGACCACCTATACAAGTGCTAAGCTGGCAAGGATATATATGACCAGGATCGTATGTCTGCATGGAGTTCCAAGGAGCATCGTATCGGATAGGGGAACATAGTTTACCTCAAAGTTTTGGAAACAGTTACACGAAACTTTGGGTACCAGGCTAGAGTTCAGTACAGCCTTCCACCCACAGACTGATGGGCAGACAGAGAGAGTCAATCAGATTCTAGAGGACATGTTGAGAGCGTGTGCGCTAGACTATGGGTCTAGTTGGGATGATAACTTACCCTACGCAGAGTTCTCATACAACAACAGCTACCAAGCCAGTTTGCAGATGGCCCCTTTCGAGGCATTGTATAGAAGGAAATGCAGGATACCCTTGATGTGGGATGGAGTTGGAGATTGCAAGTTGTTTGGACCTGACTTGATCAGGCATTCTGAGGAGAAGGTCAAATTGATTCGTGACAGACTTAAGATAGCCCAGTCAAGGCAGAAAAGTTATGCCAATGCTAAACGCAAAGAAGTGATCTATGAAGTGGGAGATAGAGCATAACTTCGAGTGTCTCCACTTCGAGGTATTAAAAGATTTGGAGTCAAAGGGAAGTTAGCACCATGATTTGTGGGACCATACAAAGTTCTGGAATGCAGAGGAGAGGTTGCACCAGTTGGAATTACCAGAGCTTCGTCGGGAGTTCATGATGTGTTTCATGTTTCCCAGCTGAAGAAGTGTCATGCAGAGATGGCGGACATTCCTTTGAGGGATATAGTGCCACTCGAGGCAATTCAGTTGGAGAGCGATCTGACTTACGAGGAGAAACCTATTAAGATTCTTGAGACTGCAGAAAGAATCACTCGTACCAAGATTATCAAGTTCTGCAAGGTTCAGTGGAGTCACCACACCGAGGAGGAAGCTACGTGGGAACGAGAGGAAGCTCTTAGACAGGACCATCCACACCTTTTTGCTGACCAACCTGAATCTCGAGGACGAGATTCATCCTAAGGGGGGTAGGTTTGTAACATCCCAATTTTATTAAATTTGGATGTTAATAGAATCATACAATGCATATCATATTTCTTTGCATTATGGAGTTTTTTTTATATTCAAATAATATCTTTTCCACTCGAGAAAAACAAGTGAGAGGGGATAAGATGACTTCCTCAAAATATAAAAGAGTGGGAAATTTTATTTTGAATATTACTTTAAGTTTTGGAGTTTATTGGTATTTTTTTATTTGCAAAAAGTGCATTAGTTGCATTAGGAAAATATTTTAAAAATGTTTTGTGCTTTAGTTAATGTTCATTAGGCTCTAAATATTGCATAGTTATTTTAGAAATTATTCTGGTGTTTTTATTTATTCATTTGAATTATTTAAGGCCACTTTAGTATTCGGTTTAAAAAAAGCATGCACGCACGCGCTGGCTAGCCGGCCCAGCAGCCACCCAGCCGCGCGGCCCACTGGCCTACTAGCCAGCTGGCCCAGCCCGACCGGCCAGGCCATCCCAGGCCGGCCAGCGCCTCAACTCCCAGCGCCCGAAGGCTTCGCCCTCGCTCGCCCGCTTCTCGTCTCCTTCTCTGTCCCGCTGACCCGTGGGCCCCGCGCCCATCATCCCCAACCTCCCGCTCACCCTGCACGGGATCAGGAAGCCGCAGCCGCACGCCGAAACCTCCGGGCGAAGCCCTCGCGGATAAGCTTATCCCTCGATCCCGAGCCCTCTCTCCGTGCCTATAAGAAGCCCTCGACCCCCTCTCTCCGTTCTGCCAATTCGTTCGCCCTCAAACCTCCCGCAGCCGCTGCAGTTGCCGCTTGGATCTCGCCGGCCGGAGCTCCGTTCGCCGGAGGAGCTCGACGACCGTAAGCCATCTCGAGGCCTCAAACTCCGTCAAACTACTCCCCATGTTCTTCCGCACCTAATTGACATCTTATTTTGCCCCTAGGTTCGCCGAGACACGGTTCCCACGACCTGTGCCCTCGCCGAAGCACCGGAGCCGCCGCCCTCTACCTCGCTGTCCCGGACACCCCGACGTGCGCCATCACCACCACCGGACCGCCCACCTCGCGCCCGTCCCGTCCGTCCTCTTCCCTACCGCCGAGGAGCACCGCGGCCGCCGCCCATCCACGCCCGACGCCTGTGCCACCGTCTCCTGTTCGTCGTCGTTGCCACCATGAGCTAACCCTGTTTCTGTTTAGTTTTTTTATTTTATCGGTTAACCGCGGTTTTTATTTAACCGTGCGGTTTTAGTTAAACCGTACGGTTTTATTTTAAACCGATGTCGTTTTTTTAGTTAGTCGCCGCTGCTGTTCTGCTTAAAGTCCGAGCGTCCGCTGTATAAGCTACGCGGCGAACAACTTTCGGACACTAGGAATTTGCCACGTGTTAGGGACCTGTTTGTAGTTATTTCTTTTTCTGTTTAGTCCCTGAGTTTTACAGATTAGTCCCTGAACTTCGGATAGCCGTAGCTTTTAACCGTTGATCCAAATTCGATGAAACCAGCGCCAAAATGTTCGTCTCGAATAGCTTTATCCAGAAAGCCAACTTCGAAAACTTTTGGCTAAATTCAAAGTTGAACTTTATTCAGATTTGAATTCAAACTTCAAATGGCCATATCTCCTAAATCTAGCTCCGATTGACGTGATTCTTTTTGCACCGTGTCACTATGGCTAAACCCTATCACCTAGACCTTTCTCAAAATATTTTCACACACTAGATTCTGCCCTTTAATATTTTTACTAGTATGCATAGTATGCACTATACTTCACATCACTTCCTGAACCATAGGCCCATGTTCTTTTACACATAGAATATTTTTCATGCTAGGGTGATGTTTGTTCATTTGGTTTTTCCAAGACTTTTGCTCTGCATGTTCTTCTTAGTTCTCTGGATTGTTGCTTATGTTTGTTTATCTTCCTTGCGATAGATTGCCCGTTGTGCGAAGCAGAATATTACCAGTCTTTAGAATTCAACCAGCAGTACCAAGGCAAGTTGCATCTTGATCATGTTTCATTACCTATGTTTTTATTATGCACTTAGTTCTTTGCGGTAGGACTGCATGGTAGGAAACTGGTGCCACATGACTTTGCTTTTCACCCAGTAGTTCATTGAGGTAGGTCTGAACCATATAACTTTGTCACCATCATTTTACTTTATGTTGCTATGCTAAGTAGACGCGGATTGGGACATGATCATTGTGAGAGATGAGTCACAATGTAGTAAATAAGACCTAAGTTTAAAAAATGAACTACCTGTGCGGAAACTTGTGGGAATGGTGGCGATGTACAGTGGGGCACGCATGGGAAATCCATGGTGGTGCACCACTAGTGGACCGTCCGCTCAGGCTCAAAGAGATCAATCGTATTCTCATGTCTAGAAGCTTACGTGTGCAACCACATGCCAATATGGGCTCTGGCTTAGCTGAGTAGTTAGTGTGCCCCCTTCCGGGATGGGCTAGCAGATGTAGAATGATGTAGGTGTACCGTCCTATCCATGGGTTAAGGGGGAACATTTTCGAAAGGCTATGTCTTGATCTTCCGACCATGGAGGTGGTCGAGTCTTGTGGGGAAAAGTGCACAACCTCTGCAAAGTTTTCAACCTAATCGATTAGCCGTGTCCCCGGTTACGGACAACTTGAGCATATAGTAGTGGGAAATGTCGGGAGATCTCCTCACCTTTAATTAAACAGTTGGGTTTTAAATGAAACTTGGGGACGGATGGAGTTGGATTTGCCAACTCATCTTATGCAAATGTGTAGTAGTAGAATAACAATCTTTTCTAATAGGGAAAAACTAGCTTTATGCAAAAAACTAAACTTAGAGCTTTCCACCAGCCAAACTGCATGTAAAAGTAGGTTCATTGCACTATGATGTGACTTGCTAGTACATTCAATGTACCGACCCATTTGGCTGCAACTTATCACGTTGCAGATATATCAGACGAGGATTAAGGTGCGATAGGTCGATGTTCTACACTCAACCTTGCTCGTGGAGTTGGACTAATTTACTTCTTTGCTTCCACGGTATTTGCTTGTTGGCTTTATGCCCTATTTTGTAATAAATGTAATACTCCTGGACTATCGATGTAATAAAGAGATGTGTGTTATTTCGGTTATTTCATCGAGTACTGTGTGTGCTAGCAAGTCGATCCAGGGACTAGCACGGTAAGCATAGTGACTTCGACTCTTACCAAGTCGGGTCGCTACATAGTACTACATAACAACGTGCAGTAATAAAAGTCCTCTATGCACATCATGTCTATGTGTCATGCAAGAAAATAGAGATAAGTACAAGTGAGACTCAGGAACGGTCATACACATAGGGGGAGTATGTGTAGGGGCCACTAAGAAGCAGTCAAATCACACAGTAAGTTAGTCAGAAGAAGCAACCATCATTTCACTCTTCAATGACACTTACACAATATAAAATGGTTGATATGGAGAGAAAAAGGAAATCACTATATATACACTAGCAGGAGCATAAGCTACAAGATTGCTTGCTTGGGTTGCTCACTTCACAAGCATAGAACGACGTCCCAGGTACATCTTCCTTTTGGAGCTGGCGTGCTCCACTGTCGCAGCTCCCCACGTAGCTCCATCTCCATGTGGGTCTTTCTCTACATCTATCGGCTTCTATTTGTGATGAGTTTATGTGTCATGAACTAGTGTCAATACTATTGTTCTAATCACACTTCTTCAATATCTTTGCCAACAGGGATGCTCAGCTCGATTTTAGTGGAACTACACGAAAGCATCGTATGATCCGAGGGTGCCAGCCGTCATTCCTTCGACAGGTTCTACCTCGCCAGGAAATTAAATCATGTTTAGGGTTTAGGGTTTAAGTCATAGTGACCCCATCAGTAGTTTTTCTTTTATACACTCTCACGACTTTTGTCTTTAGTTGTGAAGTAAATATTGGCTATGATTCGTGAATCATTGAGATGCATCAGCATGCGTGTTAGTTTTCCTTTGTATTTGATGGAATGTTGTAATGAGGAAACCTTGGAGTAGGAATGAAAATGGAGTGGAAAGTTTCCGTTTTTCTGGAGAAAAATGGAAATGGAGAGAAACCAACATTTGGTTTTGTTGAATCGCACCATCGAGCAAAACCAACGTTTAAATCACGTCTGTCCCATTCGTGTCTCACCCTCCTCCACGGCTGCACCCCACACAGTCGCTCGGCATGCCATCACCGCAAACCGAGTATATGATAACTTTCCTGCCTACTTGTCAATGGATCGCGCCATGGAGTACTAGCACTATGGGAAGAGATTGACGAGGAGGGCGAGGACAGCTAGCTGTAGCATGGACTCCCAAGAACTTTTTACATGCATGTTGTGGCCGGCTATTGCGACCTTTAAACATGGAGCAGTCCCGTGCATCGAGAAGAGGCGCGGGCGACGCTCTCTCGGACGGCGCGTCGCTTCAATGCTGGTGCCAGTTTGAGGTCGCGTCCGCTCTGGACGGGCATGAATGCGGCACTGACCGTTTCGGGCGGGAAGCATGCGTGGGTGATGAAGAGGGTTCGGGTTGGTCAGGAGCGGGGCGTGACATCGGTCTGGACGCCCGCAAACAAGAGATGTTGTATGTTAATATTGTTGCTTATATAATTAACAACGTAAATAATGTGTCAGTTGGATAAATATGATTGGATATGGAGATGGAGATGGAGATGAAATTTTACGTAAACACGGATATGCATGTCTATGTCTATGTGTGTGTGCGTGACGACTCTCGCGACCTGGAAGTGGGGGCGTGTTTTTGATCAACTTTTCTTTCTTGGTACATTAAAAAAATTGTCCGCCAGTTTTCGTTTCTTTTTTCCGGGAACGCGCATATTCTATTTAAAACCACAACTATGGAGAGATTTTTTTTACTCCATTGTATATATGGCCTCTTGTTTTATAGTTTTTCTCGTGTCTCTCTCTCTCACCCTCTCCATATCAAAACAAGATGACAATGTCCACTCTATCTCTCTCCTCACCAGTGATCACAGATCCGGTTGAATCTCGTCCGCTGCGGGAGGTGAGGACGTGGGGCGTTGACGTCGTCACTGTCGGTGATGGAGGAAGCCGATGGGCACCGTCCTCTCGGAGCCGGCTCTAGCGCGAACGAAGGTCCTCCGTGCCCTTGTTCGCTACCGTCGTGTGGGAAGATCCTGCCCGCCCGCCTAAGCGACATCTCGCCCACCTGAGGTATAACTTCTTTAGGATCTCATGCTTCATTGTACTGGTCCAGCTCCCAGGTCGCCGCATGCGGGTTTTCTTCTATGCCACTACTCCCCAGCTCCCCATGTACAGTAGCTAGGGTTCATCGGCTGGTCCAACATCACCTATTTTTTACTATTATAGAGGAAATGCACTCGAAAATTTGTCCTGGTTTATGCCTCAGTGGAGGTATACATGTTGTTTCAACAAAAAGTACATGTGGTTGTGTGGTCATTGTCCATATGCTCCGATTGCTGCTGCTAATCTAATACTATCACTGCTTAAATGAGGAAATGTTTTTTTCTCGGGTATCCTGGTTTAGTTCCCATCAAGATAATCATGATGCCTCTGTTTGTTGGTGTACTTTTCATTAATTCTTATTGATAATTGAGATGTCACTGTTAATCTTGTACCACTTCCAAAACAAAGTAACAACACTATATCACTTATTTATATTTTGGCAAACGGTGATGCGTATCTCCATACCCGGGCATGTCTTCCTCAATTTTAGTGGAACTGCACAAAATTGGATGGCCATTGTTGTTCCGCCTCACTGTCCTCTACCATGTGGTTCTTCCTTCCTCGAGCTTGATTATCGAGAAGAAACAGACCACAGTGAGGATTTGTCGAACTTCATTGGTGCCTCGCCCAAACTTGATGCCAAATGGCCGATGCATCACCGCGATGACCTATCGATGCTCATGGTTGCGCCTCATGGTTGCATCGGCTGGTGAAGCCGATTGATTTTTCAATGAAAAACAAGCTATCTTCAAATAGTGCTCTTTGCTTGTTACCCACAAAGATGATATCATTCATCAGTTCACCTTGGTTGCATTGGAGACGCAGTTGTCTTTCACATTGGTTCAATTTTATCACACAATTGGCTATGAACCAAATGTTTCCTCAAAGAAGGATCGACGTTGGTACTAAGAGCATAAGTTTTTTATTGATTTGTAAGCCTTCTCACAGCTTTGTCTTTAGCTCCCATGTAATTTTATTTGTCCAGCTATTAACTAAATATGTGGTAAGACTTTGATTAAAAATGGTGTGGACTAAAAACCCGGATGGACGTTGTAGCCCTCCATTTTTATTTACTCTACATATTAGATTTGACTAAAGTCAAACTTTGTAAAGTTTGACCAAGTTTAGGCCAAACACAACAAACCATACTTATTGAGAGAGGGAAAATGGTACATACTCTCAAACCTTTCCGATAACTGAAATTAAAATTCTTTATTTGTACACACTCTCACATGTTTCCGATAATTTGGCGCATGTGTGGTTGTTCACTTAACCGAGGGTAGTGTACCGCATGTGAAGGACATGAAGTGCGACCAGGACGTGTGGATCGTTAGTTCATCGTAAGTAGTTTTCTTCACTGATACGTTAAATAAAGAGTTTCGTTTCTTACTTACAAAATTTAAAATGATTTTTATGGAGAGAAAAAGAAAACCACTCCATTATATATTAGTAGTATACACGAGTACTATATAAGTATACTATATAAGCTGGAGCCTCAGCGCTTGTTTGCTAGGGTTTGCACTCTCCACACTCTCGCCGCACTACATATATATATATATATATATATATATATATATATATATATATATATATATATATACATGCTAGAGGCTCAGTGTTCCTTGCTAGGTTTTCTATATTCACGGTGTCTCACCCTCTTCACCAGATCTGAACAAGACTACGTTGGCCTCTGTCTCTCTCTCCCCCCTCATAGTTGGTGAAGGAGCCATCTAGATCCCGTCGCACCAGGAAGGGGAGGAGATGCAGCGTTCACTCTATCGCCTTCGGCAAGGGAGGCAATCCACTGCCGGCTGCGTTGTTCTCTTTGACCCAGCGCCTGTGCGCAAGGGCCACTGACCCCTTCTTCCTCGCGGACGTACGTAGTGTGGGCAGATCCGGCCCCCCGCCGCACGCCTAGCCACATCCCGACGACCCTAAGGTATAACTTTCTTTGAAACCGTCATTGCTCTGGCTGCATGCAAATCTTTTGCGATTCTGTAGTCGAATCTAGGTCTTGGTTCAAAGAGGAAAGAAGGGTGTGGTGGGGTGGAGCATGAATCTAGGACGTGGTTCAATGAGGAAAGGAGTGAGGGAAAGTAGTATGGGCTGGCTATCCAGCCACTTTGTTGGTCGAGAAGGGAAATAGGGGGTAACCCAGTACACACATCTGTAAGGAACTGATATCTTTGTTGAAAAAGGAAAGAAACTAGGGGGTCGGGTAGTTTGGGCAGGACTAGATTTGCTACCCTCACATAGGAAAAAGGTTCAAAGAGAACAAATATGAGACCAACACAGATATGCTGCTTGCCAACATACTCTGCATCACCCATTTATACGTGTGGACGCACATGGTGCTGGCTTGTCCCATGTCCCATGTCCCATACAACTGAAGGAAATGTGCCCTAGAGGCAATAATAAAGTTGTTATTTTATACTTCCTTATATCATTATAAATGTTTATTATTCATGCTAGAATTGTATTAACCGGAAACTTGATACATGTGTGGATACATAGACAAAACACTGTGTCCTTAGTAAGCCTCTACTAGACTAGCTTGTTAATCAAAGATGGTTAAGTTTCCTAACCATAGACATGTGTTTTCATTTGATGAATGGGATCACATCATTAGGAGAATGATGTGATGGACAAGACCCATGCGTTAGCTTAGCATAATGATCATTCAGTTTTATTGCTATTGCTTTCTTCATGTCAAATACATATTCCTTCGACTATGAGATTATGCAACTCCCAGATACCAAAGGAATACCTTCTGTGCTATCAAACATCACAATGTAAACGGGTGATTATAAAGATGCTCTACAAGTATCTCCGAAGGTGTTTGTTGGGTTGGCATAGATCGAGATTAGGATTTGTCACTCCGCGTATCGGAGAGGTATCTCTAGGCCCTCTCGGTAATACACATCATGATAAGCCTTGCAAGAAATGTGACTAATGAGTTAGTTACGGGATGATGCACTATGGAACGAGTAAAGAGACTTGCCGGTAACGAGATTGAACTAGGTATGAAGATACCGATGATTGAATCTCGGGCAAGTAACATACTGATGACAAAGGGAATAACGTATGTTGTCATTACGATACGACCGATAAAGATCTTCATAGAATATGTGGGAACCAATATGAGCATCCAAGTTCCACTATTGGTTATTGATCAGAGAGGTGTCTCGATCATGTCTACATAGTTCTCGAACCCGTAGGGTCCGCACACTTAACGTTCGATGACGATTTTGTATTATATGAGTTATGTGATTTGGTGATTGAATGTTGTTCGGAGTCTTGGATGATATCACGGACATGACGACAAGTCTCAAAATGGTCGATAGGTAAAGATTCATATATAGGACGATAGTATTTGGACACCGGAAGTGTTTCGGGGGTACCGGGCACGTATCGGGTCACCGGAAGGGGTTTCGGGCTACCCCCGGCAAACTATATGGGCCTATTGGGCCAAAAGGGGAAATGCCGCAACCGGTATGGGCTTCTGAGCCCCCCTTGCTGGCGAATAGGAAGGGGAAGGGAAAAGAGGAAGAAAGAAGGAAGGGGAGGTAATTCGGCTTCCCCCTTCCTTCCCTCCTCTCTCCCCTTTCCTTCCCTCTCCGGAAAAGATGGTAAGGGAGGCCGAATTGGACAAGGCCCCCAAGTAGGATTCCTCCTACTTGGGGCGCCCCATTCTTGCTCCCCTCCCCTCCCACCTATATATATGTGGGGAGGGGGCGCCTAGAACAAACAACAAACATTGGAGAGGGGCGCCTATTTAACTTGTTGCTATAGCGAACTTAAATGTCCCACCTGCGACTTTGCTTGATTTCAGTGCAACTGCACAAAACGAGATTGGATTTCCTATTCGTGTTGGAAGATTCATACGTTATCTTGTGTGCGTCATGAAAGTTTGGTATCTGCCTTCATCCACATGATAATGCAGTGTGCTTTGAGATGTTGTGCTACTTGTATTGGTACTATTTTAAATAAATGTTGCATTGAAGCTATTGAATTGATGTCTTTTCCCATTAAGTAGTGAACAAAAATGGGACCAACCCAGACTTGATGCTTGTTGCTTTGTTACAAAAAACTAACCCCTTTATAAGTAGACGGAAGCACATGGTGTTGTTGTGCCCACTCTCCCCTGGAACTGATTATATTTTTTGTTAATCTAATGCCGCTGGTAAAATTAAGCAACGCCACTCTCATAATTAACTAATGAATCTTAGTTCAAAACTGCAACACTTGTTAGGGATCGGCGGGAGTACCATTTCTGCTAGGGATCGGCCGGAGTACATGTTTAAGAAATGTATTTTTGAGATAATGTCTCTGTTATTATATATCAGTTACAGTATTTTACAAATGGTACTATCATGCTTTGTTTCCCATTAAGATAAGGTAGATCAGTAGATGTTTTTCTTCTGGGAGTATAAGTCATCAACCGTTATTTCTCAGTAATTGTTTCCCTTGTACCTATTGTTGTGTAGGAAAAAGGTTCAAAGAGAACAAATATGGGACCAACACAGATTTATACGTGTGGAGGCACATGGTGCTGGCATGTCCCATGTTCCATACAACTATTTTGCTGTTGTAAATCTAAGAATGCCGCAGGAAAATTGAAGCAATGCCATTGTTAAAAGTAAATTGCATTTTTAATGAATGTTATTTTAAGAGAATTTCTCAGTTAATATGAATCAATGCAACCGTTTTAGAAATGCTACTGTCATATACTTTGTTTTCCATCAAGATAAGGTAGATGCTTCTTTTTTGGCCGCATGTTTCATCCTCCTTTATTGGCTAGTAATTGATTCATTTTTTGCCTCTGTTAAAAGAGGGATATCTATCCAACTTGTTGCTATTGCGACATTTTGCTTCGCTACGTGAAATACTTTTGTTTTAAGAGTGTTTTCTGTTATTCAACTTGAATGTCACACCGGCGACTTTGCTTAATTTTTGTGGAACTGCACAAAAGGAGATCGGATTTCCATATATGTGTTGAGATTTATTTCAAGTCCTCCTCGCGAGTTGTTTCAAATCTTGGTCAAGGAAGGTCAGTACCGACTTTCATCCACATGATGCTACAGTGTGCTTTGAGATGTTGTGCTACTTGTATTGGTACTATTTTGGATAAATGTTGAATTGAAGCTGTTAAACTGCTGTCTTTTACCATTAAGTGAGCAAAAATTGTTCCAACCCAGACAAATGCTTGTTTCTTTGTTACAACAAAACTCTGCATCACCCCCTTTATAAGTATATGGAAGCACATGGTGTTGTTGCGCCCACTCTCCCTTGAAACTGTTTATGATTTTTGTTAATCTAATGCCGCTGGTAAAATTAAGCAATGCCACTCTCAGAATTAACTACTGAATCTTAGTTCAAACCCGCAACACTTGTTGGGGATTGGTGGGAGTACCATTTCTGTTAGGGATCGGCCAGAGTACATGCTTAAGAAATGTATTGTGGATATAATGTCTCTGTTATTGTATATCAGTAACAGTGTTTTACAAATGGTACTATCCTGCTTTGTAGTTCTTTCTACATGTTTAACTAAGGTATTGTTAAGATAATGTCTCTGTTAATATGAATCAGTCGCCTTTGTCAAAAAAAATATGAATCAGTCGCATTGTTTTAGGAATGGTACTTTTCCACTTTGTCGTTCTTTATACATGTTGAAACAAGGCATTGTTAAGATAATGTCTCAGTTAATATGAATGAATCACACTGATTGAGAACTGCTACTCTCCTGCGTTGTTTCCCATTAAGATAAGGTAGATCAGTAGGTGTTTTTCTTTCAGGAGTATAAGTCATCAACCGTTATTTCTCAGTAATTGATTCCTTTATACCTATTGTTGAATATAGGGATATCAAAATTTCTGCTTGGTTTTATTTCGACTTTGATTTTAGTTGAACTACACAAAAGGAGTCAATGTGTCTAAGGCAAACTACTGCATTAGTGGGTCCAGTTGGTCTTACCACTTTGCAGAAAGAAGCAGTCATTGTTTGCACTACATTACAGAAGGAATGATCGAGAGGCTTTACAAAGTATTAGTAGACGCTGGTGACATGACTAGTCTGCAGAGAGCATGGGCAACTCAACAACACGTGGAGTGCAAAATTCACTCCACAAGGAAAGGTATGACCAAGTCAGTTGCCGATGCATCTGTAGCAAACGAGGTCAGTATCGTCCTTCATCCACATGATTGTGCTTTATTATGTTGTGCTACTTATATTGTTGTATTGTTTTGAATAAACGTTTAATTCAAGATATTGTATTGCTATCTTTTCCTATTAAGATGATGAAGATGAATATAGTTTTAAGCGTATGTTTAATCAACTAGTACCACTATTATATTCATCACGCTTTTTCTGTATTTATGTAGACGTGGATGCTCAGCTTGATTTTAGTGGAACTGCACAAAATGTTCATATGGTTTTTGCCCTCTGTCAGTGTCAAAATCGGCGGATCTCGGGTAGGGGGTCCCGAATTGCGCGTCTGAGGTCGATGGTAACAGGAGAAAGGGCACATGATGTTTACCCAGGTTCGGGCCCTCTTTATGGAGGTAATACCCTACTTCCTTCTTGATTGATCTTGATGAATATGAGTATTACAAGAGTTGATCTACCACGAGATCGTAATGGCTAAACCCTAGAAGTCTAGCATGTATGACTATGGTAATGAGTCTCTCCTCTCTAGACTAAGCCCTCTGGTTTATATAAACACCAGGAGGATCTAGGCTTACATAAGGTCGGTTACAAAGAAAGGAATCTACATATTTGATTGTCAAGCTTGCCCTCCACGCCAAGGAGAGTCCCATCCGGACACGGGTGCAGTCTTTGGTCTTTGTATCTTCACAGCCCATCAGTCCGGCCCATGGCTAATAGGCTGGACACCCGAGGACCCCTTAGTCCAGGACTCTCTCAGTAGCCCCTGAACCTGGCTTCAATGATAAGGTATCCAGCGCGTAGATCTGTCTTAGCCATTGCAAGGCGGGTTCCTCCTTCCGAACTCCAAGATAGTCTTCGGACGAAACAATCGTGTCCGGACCTGTAACACACACAACACACACAAATGCAGAGAGAATATAATAATCCTCGAGTCCAATCTGCTGACAATTTTTCACAACATGACATCACATCTGCCGAGTCATAATTTCGAACTGTTCTTCACCTGCCGCTCCATGTTTCGAGACGCGGTTGCCATTGCCACATCTTGTCGAAGCAGAGATCCTATCCCCTTATTGCGGGATTCTCATCAATACGGGCGTGGGTAACCCAACCGTGCTGTTTACATAGCCCTTTGGAGTAGGCGAATTTTAAGGCGAGTGGGGAGGCGTTCAATATTCACTTCCCTTATAAGGAGATAAAAATCCCCTTTCTTCTCCCACGCCTACTCTCTTCCTCTGCCCTTCCACTCTTGAGCTCCATCGCCCAAGTTCTCATCTTTTTCCCACTCGAACAAGCACTCAACCATGTCCGGATCCGGAGGTCAAGGCAAGTGGATGGCCTCCTCCGTCGGGGAGAAGGACATTGCCGAGCTTTGGGCAGCCGGGTACCTGGTGAAGGAAATCACCCACCGCCTTCCAGCCAAGGGGCAAATCGTCCCCACACCGAAGCCCAGTGAGAGGGTAGTATTCATCCCCCATTTCCTCCGCGGGCTAGGGTTTCCACTCCACCCTTTCGTCCGATGGCTGATGTTCTACTACGGGATAGACTTCCATGACCTATCCCCAAACTCCTTCCTCAATATTTCGGCGTTCATCGTCGTGTGTGAGGCGTTCCTCTGCATCCAACCCCACTTCGGGTTGTGGCTCAAAATCTTCAATGTGAAGCCGAAGGTAGTGGATGGCCAGCACGCAGAGTGCAGAGGTGCCATGGTGAGCAGGCTGACCAATGTCTCCTGGCCAAAAGGCACTTTCGTGGAGACCATCAAGGAATGGCAGAAACAATGGTTTTACATCATAGAACCCCGCGATGCCACCTGGACCGCGGCTACCGAATTTAACTCTAGCGCTCCCATGCGACTCACCTCCTGGGTCGAGAAGAGCCTGATCTTGTGTTCGTCAGACGAGCTGATAGCGCTGCAAACGTGCATCCAAAGCATGGTGGACAAAGACATCAAGCTCGTCGACATAATCCCAGTGATGCTGGTGCGTCGGATCCTCCCCTGCCAGAGCCGAAGCCGCCCTCTATGGGAATTCAATTCGAAGAAGCACCATACCCTGGAGAGGCTTTCCGAAACAACTCATGAAGATGCCTGGAAGTTGCTCTTCAAGAGCAACGAGATACCGCCGGCCACAGATTCGGACCGCGGGAACGACATTAACTACCTCCCCAACGAGGTATGTTATTTTTAACACATCCCCTACTTGCTTGTTTCGAAGATGATATCTAAGCAATTATTATCATTGCTTCTTCAGAACTGGATGAAGAGGGCGAAGCAGATCCGGTGTCCGGCTCCGCTACCTGAAGAACCAGTCATCCCGCGTTTAGCGAAGATGCTGGCACTGGCGCCCTATAAGGCACCGGAGAAGAAGGCCCAGGGGAAAGCCAAGGGGGTCTAGAGAGGCCCCCGCCGCAAGGGCACTTCAGGCGCGACGTCCGAAAACAAGACCCGCTCCTTCGCCGCCGAAGACGGCAACGATGAGGAGGAGGAGGAAAGCGATTCTCCCCCTGATGGGGGGAGGAAGAGGAGGGCGGCCTCCACAATTCTGGAGGCGGAGGTGCCCAAGAAGGCGAAAGGCCCACTTGTGGGCAGCTCCACATGGGACATCGAAAGTAGTCCGGAGCAACGCCCCCGCACTAAGCCTCGGGCCACATCATAAGTGCTAAGACTCATATCTACCCATAAACCAAGTCTCTCCTCCTTGTTGTATTGACATGATTGGTTACTTTATTACAGTCCGGCCCATGACCGCCCCAAGCGATCCTCGTCAGGAGGTTTGTTGGATTCACAGGCGATGGCCAGCGAGTCACCGCCGACCGCTCACTCCACCAAGGCCAAGGACGACATGGAGGTGCTGTCCTGAAGGACTTTCCCAGGCCGGGGAGAGACTCAGGAGGCGCCAAAAGGTGATGCCTCCATCACCAGACACCACGGGGAGCCGATCCCCATGGAGACTGGTGGTGAGGAGGGCTGTATTCAGTTCGGCCATCAGCCGGACTCCATCCCGGAGACCGGTACGGTTCCAGAATTCGGCACGCAACCTCCTCCAGAAGAAGGGGGTATGCCTATTCCGCCGGTGACCCCTATCCAACCAGGGGCACCTGATAATCTGCTGGAAGCGCTATGAGGCGCTTCCATTGTGGAAGAGCACTGTGTTCTTATGGGCATGGTAATTGAAAGGGTCCAGTCCGCCAAGAGCGAACTAACCGAAGCCTGCAGCAGCCTGCTGACAGGTTTTGAGGTAAGCGGCGCAAGAAGAGAAAATCCCAATATAGACAGTAGCCCCCGAGACACTGTCCGGTGTTTGGAAAGAAAAGTCGGACAGAGGGTCAATCCTTTATTGAAGGAAACTAACTAAATTGTCTGAAATGAATATGTAGGCGTCGCTATTGGCTGCAGCCTCACATACTGCTGAGGTCTCCTAACTGAAGCGGAGACTAGAGCAGGCCGAGGAGGAGCTCGGCCAGGTGAGGAGGCAGCTCCAAGAAAAAGAAGGTATGTGATAACCCGTTATGTATTCGAAAAAAGTAGGATGACATGCATTTGACCGAAGTGCCATGATATGTACAGAAGCGACGACCGAGGTCGAGGCCCAGAGAGAGGCCTTGGTCAAAGCCGAGGGGAAGGCTGTCAAGGAGTTGGTCGCCCGTAAGAGGCTCAAGGCTTGGGTCAACGAAGTCCAACAGGAGCTCCAGGATGCGGTGAGGAAGTGCGAGACCATGGAGCACAATGCGTCGGCTCAAGAGGCCGAACTTGCCAAGGCTCATAATGTTGGGGAACGTAGCAATAATTCAAAATTTTCTATGCATCACCAAGATCAATCTATGGAGTCATCTAGCAACGAGAGAGAGGGAGTGCATCTTAATACCCTTGAAGATCGCTAAGCGGAAGCGTTCAAGAGAACGGGGTTGATGGAGTGGTACTCGTCGTGATCCAAATCACCGATGATCCTAGCGCCGAACGGACGGCACCTCCGCGTTCAACACACGTACGGAGTGGAGACATCTCCTCCTTCTTGATCCAACAAGGGGGGAGGAGAAGTTGATGGAGATCCAGCAGCACGACGGCGTGGTGGTGGAAGTAGCGGGATCCCGGCAGGGCTTCGCCAAGCACAAGCAGGGAGGAAGAGGTGTCACAGAGGGAGTGGGAGGCGCCAAGGACTTCAGGTGTGGCTGCCCTCCCTCCCCTCCACTATATATAGGGGCCTAGGGGGGCACCGGCCCCTTGTAGATCCCATCTAGGGAGGGGGCGGCAGCCCTAGGGGTGGCTTGGCCTCCAAGCCAAGTGGAGGCGCCCCCACCCCTTAGGGTTTCCAACCCTAGGCGCATGGGAGGCCCAAGGGGGGCGCACCAGCCCACCATGGGCTGGTTCCCACGCCCCTTCAGCCCATGGGGCCCTCCGGGACAGGTGGCCCCACCCGGTGGACCCCCAGGACCTTTTCGGTGGTCCCGGTACAATACTGGTGACCCCGAAACTTTCCCGGTAGCCGAAACTGGTCTTCCTATATATAAATCTTTACCTCCGGACCATTCCGGAACTACTCGTGACGTCCGGGATCTCATCTGGGACTCCGAACAACTTTCGGGTTACCGCATACTAATATCTCTACAACCCTAGCGTCATCGAACCTTAAGTGTGTAGACCCTACGGGTTCGGGAACCATGCAGACATGACCGAGACAACTCTCCGGCCAATAACCAACAGTGGGATCTGGATACCCATGTTGGCTCCCACATATTCCACGATGATCTCATCAGATGAACCACGATGTCAAGGATCCAATCAATCCCGTATACAATTCCCTTTGTCTATCGGTACGATACTTGCCCGAGATTCGATCGTCGGTATCCCGTTACCTTGTTCAATCTCGTCACCGGCAAGTCTCTTTACTCGTTCCGTAACACATCATACCATGATCAACTCCTTGGTCACATTGTGCACATTATGATGATGTCCTAACGAGTGGGCCCAGAGATACCTCTCCGTTTACACGGAGTGACAAATCCCAGTCTCGATTCGTGCCAACCCAACAGACACTTTCAGAGATACCCGCAGTGCACCTTTATAGCCACCCAGTTACGTTGTGACGTTTGGTACACCCAAAGCATTCCTACGGTATCCGGGAGTTGCACAATCTCATGGTCTAAGGAAATGATACTTGACATTAGAAAAGCTTTAGCATACGAACTACACGATCTTGTGCTAGGCTTAGGATTGGGTCTTGTCCATCACATCATTCTCCTAATGATGTGATCCCGTTATCAACGACATCCAATGTCCATGGTCAGGAAACCATAACCATCTATTGATCAACGAGCTAGTCAACTAGAGGCTTACTAGGGACATGGTGTTGTCTATGTATCCACACATGTATCTGAGTTTCCTATCAATACAATTCTAGCATGGATAATAAATGATTATCATGAACAAGGAAATATAATAATAACTAATTTATTATTGCCTCTAGGGCATATTTCCAACACGTAAGAGTGCAGAGACGGCCCGGAGTGAAGCCCAGGGCGCCCTCCAGGAGATCCAGGAGGCCAGGAAGATCGCAGCGGGTAAGGCATTCAATATGCAAAGCAAGAATGTTAAGAGGAAATATCTTTTACTGACCCAGATTCGGAGTTCTTCAGGGGCTTTTGTTGATCTACCACGCAGTGTGACCGACGCCGCGGAGTTCTTCCGAGCCGAAGAAGGGGACTCCACGGATAAGCTGTTCTGGTTGCAATATCTTGCATCGGAACATCAGGTGCCCTTCAGCGATCAGCTAAAACAGCTGGTCGAGCTGCATAGGGTGGCCGAACTGGCCATGAAGGATTTAATAATCCGGCTATGGCCAGCCGAAGCTATACCCAGCAGTTACTTCGGCCTCGTGAAGAGGCTGGTTGATGCCTGTCCTCGGTTGGACGTCATCAAGCGGTCCGTCTGCATTGAGGGCACACGTCTGGCCTTCTCCTATGTCAAGGTCTGGTGGGCGAAGATGGACGACGTCAAGTTGGTGACCGAGGGGCCGCCTGAGGGCAAGGAGCACCACACACCCGAGCGATACTTTGGCGATGTCTTGGAGGGGTCCCGCATTGTTGCGGATCAATGTGCGAAAGACACAATCTTTGAATGAATATATTCAAGTTCCTTCTGCCTTGGATGATAGAAGAAAGTGGGTTTGTAATATAATGCTTGTTATGTTTTTAAATTTTACCTCCTGTGCGGCCGTGTTGTATGAAATCTAAGGGTTAACCAATTGTCGGCTTCTACCCCCACATAGGTAGTACGGAGGTGTTCGGGATGGAATCTAAAAAATCTTGATCCAATTTTATGGTCCTTGAAGGAGTTGTTTAGCGCAACGAACCAGGCAACCAGACTATGCGGCTTTAATGCCCTCACTTAGCAAAAGAGGAGTTCGACATTAAAAACATGGGTGCAGCCCCTAGTATCCGAACTAGAGTGCTATAAGCATCTGATCGGGAAGTATCGATCCTTCGCGTAATGCGGAAGAAATCTCCAACAATTTCCAACCTCCGAACAGTTGACCGGCTCTCGCCGCATCATGACAGTCAGTTTTCGGCTTTCTCTATTGAGGTGCTCCTTTGGATAAACCAAGGCACAATCGTAGTAGTTCTCCCTTTACTACCTTAGCCGATATACCGGAACATAATGTAGCAAGCACAGGAGCCGAGCAACCCAACTATTGACCAAAGACATGATTCGGAGCCAATGCATATAATGCTAAATTCAGGGTGCCGAACTATACTTATAAAAAGTGTTTGGACTTTTGTTGCCATAGTGTGGGGTGCTATGAAGCCCCTGGCAAACATCAAACGTACCGAAGTGTACGGGTGCTACCTGATAAAGTTACCAGAAAAGACAAAACAGAAAGAAAAAGAAGAACAAGTGATAAGCTAGGGCCGTAAAATTTGAGCCGCAAACTATTCTTATTATAATTTCGTTGGTGCGTTAAAGTGCGTTTATACAAGTAATGCAATAAGCAAGAGGCTAGTTACTATGCCTTAACCAAGGGAGAGCTGCACGTGGGTCCTGAAAAACAGGTAGAGTGATCGTTAATGAAACCACCTAGAGAAGTCCCCCAGATGCCTGTGCTTCTTGCCGCCTTGGTGTGTTTGTCCTTCAAGAGTACCGATGATCAGACCATCAGATGGGGCCTGCGGGATTGAAGCCTGAGAAGGAAACGAATAAAAGTGAAAGTATGTGTGTATCCGGTGTCGGTTGAGCCATACTGTGGATCACAAGCTAGCTATGCCTCCGTCGATGCCCATGGAATTTTGAGTGCGTAATTATGTATGTGCGGTGTGAATGCCGCCACTTGATCGGGACTGAGACGGAGGCCGGATTGCTAGTCGAGCTCTTGACGAGCCGAGCTGTCCTGCTGTAGGGTAGTTCGGATCCTCTTAACCGTGTCCATGGGCTCGGCAGCCGAATGAAGGTTCTTCTTGAGAGTGCCGCTCTGTACTTCTGCTGCTAAGGCAGCTGTGTGCTCTTCTGCATGGAGGGAGCATTCTGTATTTCCATTGACTGTTATGACGCCACGTGGGCCGGGCATCTTGAGTTTGAGATAAGCATAGTGTGGCATTGTGTTAAATTGGGCGAATGTGGTTCGTCCGAGCAGCGCATGATAGCCGCTGCGAAGGGGGACGATATTGAAGATTAACTCCTCGCTTCGGAAGTTGTCCGAAGATCCAATGACAACCTCTAGTGTGGTTGAGCCCGTGTAGCGGGCCTCTACACCCAATATGACTCCTTTGAAGGTAGTGTTTGTGGGTTTGATCCATGATGGATGAATGCCCATTTTGCGCACTGTATCCTGATAGAGCAAGTTGAGGTTGCTGCACTGTCCATCAGGACTCGCGTCAGGTGGAACCCATCAATTATTGGGTCCAGGACCAGTGCGGCTGATCCGCTGTGACGGATGGTGGTCGGATGATCCCGGCGATCAAAAGTGATCGGGCATGACGACCATGGATTGAATTTTGGGGAGACTGGATCCATTGTGTAGATGTCCCTGAGTGCGCGCTTGCGCTCCCTCTTGGGGATGTGTGTAGCATATATCATGTTCACCGTTTTGACCTAAGGGGGAAACTTCTTCTGTCCCCCTGTGTTTGGCTGCAGGGGCTCCTCGTCATCGTCCTTTGCTCTGCGATCCCTTTTCCTTGTTCTCGGCATTTAACTTGCCGGCTTGGTTAAAAACCCAGCAATCTCTATTTGTATGGTTGGCTGTTTTGTCCGGGGTGCCATGGATTTGGCATGGACGGTCGAGTATGCGGTCCAGGCTGGATGGTCCCTGATGTTTCTCTTGCATGGTTTCTTCCGCTGGCTGGACTTGGAGCCGCTGGATCCGACATTGACTATAGTGTCGTCGGTATTATTACCATTGCTTCGGCGCTTGTCTATGTTACATCGGAGCTTGCCGTTGCTTTTTTTGGCCTCAGAGGGGCCTGGGTCACTGGCCGTATTTTTACTACGAGCCAACCAGCTGTCCTCACCTGCAAAAAATCGGGTCATAAGTGTCGTGAGGGCTGCCATAGATTTCGGCTTTTCTTGGCCGAGTTGGCGGGCGAGCCATTCGTCTCGGATGCTATGTTCAAAGGCCGCTAGAGCTTCGGCATCCGGACAGTCGACGATCTGGTTCTTTTTTGTTAGGAACCTAGTCCAAAATTTCCTGGCTGACTCTCCAGGTTGTTGGACTATGTGTCTTAAATCATCGGCGTTTGGTGGTCGGACATATGTGCCTTGGAAGTTGTCGAGGAAGGCTTCTTCCAAGTCCTCGTAGCTGCCGATAGAATTTTCAGGCAGGCTATTTAACCAGTGTTGAGCTAGCCCTTTGAGCTTTAGTGGGAGGAATTTGATAGTGTGGAGGTCATCTCCGCGGGCCATGTGGATATGGAGAACAAAATCCTCGATCCATACCACGGGGTTGGTTGTTCCGTCGTATGATTCAATGTTAACGAGTTTGAACCCTTCGGGGAATTAATGATCCATTACTTCATCGGTGAAGCAAAGGGGGTGTGCGGCACCTCTATATCGGGCCGCGTCGTGACGTAGCTCCGATGGAGTTTGGCTGCGGTTGTCGGCTCGGGTGTGACTAGGTTTGTCACGTCCGAATAGGTAGCCATCATCACGTGTCGAGGAACGTCCTCGCGATCTGTAAATCGATTGGGTATATCCTGCTTCATTGTTCAGGTCATGTCGACGGTGATCTGTATGACCGTGAGCTGATTTACCTCTGCCTTTGCGATGAGGCAAGGCAGGCTGGTGTTCGGCTTGAGTTGCCTCTTTGTCCCATCCACGTGGTGGTCGGTCAGCCGCATTGTGCGATGGTGGTATGTGTTCCGGCGCCTCGTTGTCGAACTGAGGTAGTAATTTGCGTTTCGGGTAGCTTTTGGCCGGGCGCTTGAGGCCATATTCTTCGGCTGCTAGGACGTCAGTACATTTAGTGTTGAGCAGATATTGGTCAGCTTGAAGCTGCTGCTGCTTCTTTTTCAGGCTCCTTGCAGTGGCTATTAGATGGCGCTTGAAGCGCTCCTGCTCAAGAGGTTCCTCAAGCACGATGAAATCCCCGGTGCCGAGGCTCGCCTCATCCTCGGAGAGCGGAAGATAATTATTGTCCTCCGAGTCCTCGTGCGTGGCCTGTCTACCAGGGCTAACCTACCCATCTTCCATCCTGTTCGGTAGCTGCGTCAACGGGGTCTTCATAGTCTTTGGCACCTTTCGGAGTGTTATCTTCTCCTGTGCCGGTGTTGCTATCTTTATTGCGGCGTGACTTAGAGCGGCGCCGCTGACGCCGGTGTTTCGATTGTATCTCAGGAGGTTTATCCTCAACTGGGTCTTCTTTGTCATCGCCTCTATTCTCCTTTGGTGCATCCACCATGTACACATCGTACGAGGAAGTGGCCGTCCATTGTCCGGTGAACGGCGGGTCCTAGGTCTCTTCTTCTCCGGCATCGTCGTCCATACCGCCGATGTCATCGGAGCCGTAATCGAGCATGTCGGTTAAGTCTTCGACAGTGGCTATAAAGTGGGTGGCGGGTGGGGAGCAAAATTCCCTATCATCAGCTTCTAGTTCGAACCGGATATAGTTCAGCTATGGATCCCCCGCCAAGGACAGGTTTTTTAGTGAGCTTAGCACGTCGCCCAAGGGTGAGTGCTGGAAGATGTATGTGGCACTGAACTCGAAGTTCGATAAATGATCAAGTTCGGCATCTGTGGACTCACATGGTTCGGAACTTACACCCGGAGACGAGTCTAGGGTTCCGGTGACAAGAATATTGTGTGAGTTTAAGTCCATGTGCGGCTCCAACGCCAGGGAATCTGTGGCCTCCGTGGTGGGGTTGAACCTCCAGTCCTTAGATGGCGCCGTATGCTCCGGATCTAAGGTCAGAGCAGTTACAGGAGCTATCTCCGGGATATGGTCCGATGACAGATTTTGGTCATGTTCATCGAGGTGACCAGGAGCGATCGCCGTGGTCTCGAATCCAGCGAAGATCAGATCTCCATGAATGTTCGCGACATAGTTCAAGCTCCCAAATCTGACATGGTGGCCAGGGGCGTAGCTATCGATCTGCTCCAAATGGCCAAACGAGCTGGCCCATAGTGCGAAGCCGCCGAACACGAAAATCTGTTCGGGGAGGAAGGTTTCTCCTTGGACAGTGTCATTGTTGACGATTGAAGGGGCCATCGAACATTTTGAGGACGGCACAATGGAACTCTCAATGAAAGCACCAATGTCGGTGTCAAAACCGGCGTATCTTGGGTAGGGGGTCCCGAACTGTGCGTCTGAGGTCGATGGTAACAGGAGACAGGGGACACGATGTTTACCCAGGTTTGGGCCCTCTCTATGGAGGTAATACCCTACTTCCTGCTTGATTGATCTTGATGAATATGAGTATTACAAGAGTTAATCTACCACGAGATCGTAATGGCTAAACCCTAGAAGTCTAGCCTATATGACTATGGTAATGAGTCTCTCCCTCTCTGGACTAAGCCCCTTGGTTTATATAAACACCAGGAGGATCTAGGGTTACATAAGGTTGGTTACAAAGAAAGGAATCTACATATTTGATCACCAAGCTTGCCCTCCACGTCAAGGAGAGTCCCATCCGGACACGGGTGCAGTCTTTGGTCTTTGTATCTTCACAGCCCATCAGTCCGGCCCATGGCTAATAGGCCGGATGCCCTAGGACCCTTAGTCCAGGACTCCCTCACCCTCCATAATACTTCATCATGCACAACACATCGAATGGTTCTCTAATCATTCGTCATCACCTTGAGCCACCGGACTATCTGTATGAACGGAGTTGCCAACGTGTTACATATAAATATGAAATCCACCATGCTACTCAAGACATTGTTTGATTTTAGTGGAATCTGCACAAAAAGATACGCTGGTTAATCCAGGTCCATGTGCCATTTCAATGTGCAAACTGGTGACAAACCATGCTCGTTTGAATGGAGCTACCAACGTATTCAAGGCAGAATACTACCTTTAAGAAGGGTAAAAAGAAATACAAAAAGAGAGATGGTTGCTTTACTTGTAGTTCGGAGGAACACTAGGCAAACAAGTGCCCAAACAAGTACAAGAAGCCAGGACAGGACTCCAAGTTTGTCAATGTCACTCTGAGCAACAATGATGGGGCATCTGGGTATCGTAATCTTTTTGTCGTACTTTCAGTTTGTCAGTCCACCGATTGGTGGGTTCAAACTAGGGCCAATATTCATGTGTGTGTTGATGTGTCTTTGTTTTCTTGCAGCATATAAATACGAAATCAACAGGGGTGCTCAGCTTGATATTAGTGGAACTTCACAAAATGTTCAGATAGTTTGTCTCCTCCATAATACTTCATCACGCACAATACATCGAATGGTTCTATAATCATTCGTTGTCACCTTGATCCACCGGACTATCAGATGACAAACTTGTCGGGACCCCGATTCCAAGTCACATCGATCTAGCCGGTAACACCTCATATCACTTTGCTGCCTCACGCACGGTATTCCCACGGGTGTCGCCTTACCATGGCACGGGACCGTTTGCGCCTTTTGGATCACGTATATGATAGTGTCGCTAGCATCAATATGACAGAGAACCCGGGCCGACATGACTAGTCGTGAACCCAAAGTGGCACTAACTTACACGGATAGGCATACATGAATCAATATCGAGCATGTCGGTCAACAGCGTGCGAATCCGGGCTGTAGCACTGGGCTAACAGGACTCCGGTGCACCGGGCTGTAGCAGGCTAGGCAGGACTCCGGATGTCACCGCATGACATTTCCCCGAAGGGACAGACACAGGAACGAAGTGAATCACATGCCGGCTAGTCAAGTGTTCCGGAGCAGTAGTGTTGCGCTAGCAGGACTCTGGTGAACCGGGCTGTAGTGGACTATTATGGCTCATGGAAGCAGAAGACTACATTTCCCCATAAGAGAGGCTACCAAGGATAAACAACTAGGTTGCCGGATCCCACACATACCAAGCATTTCAATCATACACACAATATGCTCGATATGTGTAAATACAACATGGCATCACAACAAAACTCTACGACTGAAAGTACTTATTCATTAGGCTCTGAGGAGCGAGATATTACAAAGATGGGTCTCATGACCCAACATTCAGAGCATACAAGTGAAAGCACATGCGGAAGTTTAACATGCCTGAGTATAGACATCTACAAATGAAAAAGGCTGAGAAGCCTGACTATCTACCAGATACTGCCGAGGGCACAAGATCGTAGCTGAGGTATCAAGCTAAACGTCGAAGTCCACACGGAACTACTAGCGAGACTGAAGTCTCTCTGCAAAAACATAAATTAAGCAAACGTGAATACAAATGTACCCAGCAAGACTTACATCAGAACTAACTACATATGCATCATTATCAACAAAGGGGGTGGTGGAGTTTAACTGCAGCAAGCCAGCCTTGACTCAGTGGCTATCCTATACTACGACTGCAAGTAACTCTTTGAGGTGGCGCACACGAGTCCACATATTCACCATATCAATACACCACTATGGATCCGCTCTCGTCTCCCTACGAGAATGCCATCCATAGAACTCATGCTTATCTTGCACATTTTAGAGTATCCACTTTCACTTGTCTATGAACTATACAGGCAACCAAGAAGTCTTTTACCACGGACACGGCTATTCAAATAGATCATTTATAACCCTGTAGGGGTGTACTTCTTCACACACACTCTCGCCACTTACCACCATGTACACGTCGTGTATCTCGGCAACCTTCAAGCAGAAGCCTGGCGAGGGAGTCGGCCATGACCTGACTAACAAAGAAGTCTCTAGTCCAGGTTTATCGCTTATTCGGGTTCCATCCTGTAACGCCCCGAGACCGATGTGCCAGGTGTCCTCCAGTTATTCGCTGTTGTTGCCTTGTCATGTGCTTGCTTGTCATGAATTGCATACCATGTCATCATGTGCATTGCATCATCATGTTTTCAAAACCTGCATTCGTCCGGGTTCCCCCAGTTCCTTCTGTTGTCCGTTCTGAGCCCAGCCACACTTGCACGCGCCTGTGGCATGTCCGAAATAGTATTTTATAAGTGGTCGGAAAATGTTCTCGGAGTGGGATGAAAGTTGGCGTGCGGTGTTTTTATGTTGTAGGTAGGCCGCCTGTCAATTTTCGTCGCATTCGGAGTTCGTTTGACGCCCCAACGGATAACTATAGCGGCAATATAGTCGGTCAAACGTCGGGCGTTTTCGGTCTCCGGAAACAGCTGTCGGGCTGCATCTCTCTTCTCTTCTCTCGGCCCAAAGCTTTCTACACAGTCCGCTGTCAACCGCCAGGCCCCAAAACCCTCTCTGCACAGTGCACCGAACCCCTCGCGCGTGTCCGGAAGTTGTCCCGGACCCGACCCGAGCAGTCGCCACCCTTGTGTCCGGATCATCCCCAAACATCTACAAAACATCATCGTTTTCCTATTTGGACTTCCTAGTGTTTTTTTTTCTCGACCGCTTGATTTTAATTGGAGGGACGGATTGGCCCCTAAACTTCCCTATTTTCCATATATATATAGTCCACTCCTAGACTATCTTGTCCCATCGATACCACCGCGCCGCCACTCCACGTGGTTTCCTCGGGATCCCTCCCGGACCAACCAGCAGCTTCCCGCACGAGCCCCCTCCTCCTGCTTCGATCCCCGAGCGGATCGGGAGAGCGTGTCGCTGCCGTGTCACGTTTCTGGCCTCTCATCCAGCCGGCAGGCGAAAACCACCACTGTCAGGCTGCACCTCTCCTTCCCTTCTTCCCCTACGATTTTCTCTCCTTCCCGTTCGATCTCTCTCACGATCTCCCTCTGGCCCAGATCCGACCATCTCCGACGCCTCCTTGTCGGATCCCGCCGTCAAGTCCCCATCCCGTCGTCGCGTGGAGCTCCACCGCCAAGTTCCACGCCACCCCGCCTGCTCTTTCTCGCTGCCGTGCCCGTTGCTCGTCTTACCGCGGCCAGCACCTGAACCCGATGATGCTCTGCTGCTTGCCCTGCTGTCCAGATCAGGCTGAAGCCGCCTCCTCCCGCCGCCATGGCGCCCGAGGCCTCCCTGCAGGACCACCGCCGCCGCCATGGACCAGCTCCGCCATTCAGGTTCACGTCCGACCCCGTTCTGGACCAGATCTCCTCTGCTCCACCGCCCATCCGCCGAGTCCGCCATGATCCAGCCGGTTCCCGTGCGCCCTCACCCGCGCAAGTTCCTCGTCGTGCCGCCCGTCGTCAAGTTTCCTGCCGTTGCTCTGCTTCCTAACGAAACAGGACGAGGTGCTCGCTCGCCCGTCCAGCGCTCGCGTTGACTTGGCATTGTTGGACTACAACGCCAAGGCCCAGCAGCGCTTTTCTTTCGGCCTCTCCTCGCGGCCCAGTTCGGCGCTCCCACCGATCTGCTTCTTCCTCGGGCTGTTGGCCCAGCGTGAGCAGTTCCCCCCAGCCCAGTTCGCCTCAGTTTAAGCCCATGGACATATTTTTTTTTCCTGAACGAATTTATCTTTTATTTCAGAGGCTGCCAGTTTTACAGAAAAGTCCCTAGCCTTCATGCATATAATTACTCATGAGCCGTGCATCGAAATTAAATAAACTTTACATGTAAAATGTCTAGAATTTTGTCTAGTTTAATAATTTGCCACTTTCATCCATGTTTAAAATGTTTAAAATGATGTTTGGTTAAATTTGCTCCTATGCCATGTTAAAATGATTTAATTCATAACGAAATAACCGTAACACCGAATTTAATAAACTTTATATGTAAATGGGGTGGAAAAATGCCAAGTTTAACATGGTGGTTTTATTTTGCATGTTTAATAACTCTAAAATTATGTTTAGGGCAGAACAGTACCAAATCTAATTTATGCACATGAGGAGTTTCCAGATTTGTTGTTCGTTGCTTCCGGCCTCATTTAACCTTGACTAGATAGGTAGTTTTACTTTACTTCACCCTCTTGCCATGTTTAACAACATTTAATATTGTTGGGTACATAAACGAGATCGAACTAAATAACTTGTCGTGGTGTTTCGCCAATATGTAACTCGTTGCATACTGAGCTCCACTTAATTTGTAGGATTGCTAGTGCACTTTGCCATGCCATGCCGTCTTTAAACCGGACATGCATCATTCTTGTTTGCGCATCATGCCATGTCTATGTGGTGGTTGCTTACTAGGTTGTTTGCTCTTTTCCGGTGTTGTTTCTTCGGGTTGGTTCCGATAACGTCGCACTTGTGAGGAACCGTTCAACTTCGTCCGTTTGTCTTCTTCATGGACTCGTCCTTCTTCCTTGCGGGATTTCAGGCAAGATGATCATACCCTCGAAATCACTTCTATCTTTGCTTGCTAGTTGCTCGCTCTTTTCCTATGCCTATGCTGCGATACCTACCACTTGCTTATCATGCCTCCTATATTGTTGAACCAAGCCTCTAACCCACCTTGTCCTAGCAAACCGTTGTTTGGCTATGTTACCGCTTTGCTCAGCCCCTCTTATAGCGTTGTTAGTTGCAGGTGAAGATTGAAGTTTGTTCCTTGTTGGAACATGGAGATGTTGTTCCTTGTTGGAACATGGTTACTTGTTGGGATATCACGATATATCTTACTTAATTAATGCATCTATATACTTGGTAAAGGGTGGAAGGCTCGGCCTTATGCCTGGTGTTTTGTTCCACTCTTGCCGCCCTAGTTTCCGTCATATCGGTGTTATGTTCCTGGATTTTGCGTTCCTTATGCGGTTGGGCTATTATGGGAACCCCTTGATAGTTCACCTTGGATAAAACTCCTCCAGCAATGCCCTACATTGGTTTTACCATTCGCCACCTAGCCTTTTATTTTCCCTTGGGAGTCGCGCTCCTAAGGGTCATCATTATTTTAACCCCCCCCCCCCCCCGGGCCAGTGCTCCTCTGAGAGTTGGTCCAAACTAGAGCCCTGTGCAGCGCCCCCTCGGGGAAACTCGAGGTTTGGTTTTACTTGTACGGACTGCTCATCTGAGTGTGCCCTGAGAACGAGATATGTGCAGCTCCTATCGGGATTTGTCGGCACATTCGGGCGGTGTTGCTGGATTTGTTTTAACTTGTCAAAGTTGTCTTGTAGAACCGGGATACCGAGTCTGATTGGAATGTCTCGGGAGAAGGTATATCCTTCATTGACCGTGAGAGCTTGTCATGGGCTAAGTTGGGACACCCCTGCGGAGATTGAACTTGGGAAAGTCGTGCCCACAGTTATGGGCAGATGAGAATTTGTTAATGTCCGGTTGTAGAAAACCTGAAGTTGACCTTAATTAAAACACATCAACCGCGTGTGTAACCGTGATGGTCTCTTTCTGGCGGAGTCCGAGAAGTGAACACGGTGTTGGAGTTATGCTTGACGTAGGTTGTTCTTGGATCACTTCTTGATCATAGTTGTCCGACCGTGCTTTTGGCTTCTCTTCTCGCTCTCCTTTGCGAATAGGTTAGCCACCATATATGCTAGTCGCTTGCTGCAGCTCCACATCATACCTTTACCGTACCCAGAAGCTTAAATAGTCTTGATCGCGAGGGTGTGAGATTGCTGAGTCCCCGTGACTCACAGACACTTCCTAAACCAGCTTGCAGGTGCCGTTGAACCGAGCAGGTGACGCAACCAAGCTCAAGGAGGAGCTCGATGAAGATCTTGTCCTTTGTGTTGTTCGTTCTAGTTGATCAGTAGTGGAGCCCAGTTGGGGTCGATCGGGGATCTGTGTAGCATTTTGGGTAGTCTTCTTTTATTTTGATTCCGTAGTCGGACCTTGATTGTATCTGGATGATGTAATGCTTTGTTCATGTATTGTGTGAAGTGGCGATTGTAAGCCAACTATGTATCTCTTTCCCTTATGTATTACATGGGTTGTGTGAAGATTACCTCACTTGCGACATTGCTTTCAATGCGGTTATGCCTCTAAGTTGTGCTTCGACACGTGGGAGATATAGCCGCATCGAGGGTGTTACAAGTTGGTAATCAGATCCTTCCCCGACCTTAGGAGCCCCCCTGCTTGATCGAATTAGCTGACGAGTTGGGTCTAGAAAAATGTTTTGAGTCTTTTAGGAATTATATATCGGAGAGTTTAGGAATTCTTTTTACTCCCCAGTCCCTTCATCGCTCTGGTGAGGCATCCTAACATAGAGTTTTGACTCTTCTCTTCTCAAATTTCACTAAAAAAATTTAGGATCACGCGGGTATCTTGGAATCGTTCCGATGGTTTTGTGACGAGAACATTGTTCTTGGTGCCTCCTGACATTTAGGGGTTGTGGCAGTGTCCCGGGGAGTTGAGCTCTGAGGTGTTGTCGTCACAATTTTATCGTTGCAGTTCTGGAATACCTGAGATTAGTTTCCCCGACATCGAAAATCTCTTTTATGCAGTTGTTGGTGAGATAACCTCGACGCCACCCAGTACGGGGCGGGAGTTCGGGAGTATTTGCCATAACTCGTATAACGGATGCTTTTTGAAGGTTGAGGTAAACGATTTCCGAAGGTTTCTTGGTTATGTGTTGAAGGATGGATACAGCTGGATGTAGGATTTGCTAGTTTTGGGTGAGATATTATGCTTCCCCTGTATCCCCAACACCTGATTGCATAACTGGAAAATTTCGGGAGTTTATAAGTGGGAATTCAAGTAGCTCTTAGGATATCTTTCCGACAGAGGTATGATATGAAATTGTGGTTCGACGTCTAGTGGTCGGCCTATTCACGATTGGTTTTACAGTGGTCTCGTTGTGTCTTAAAGAGTCCTTGGCTATGCCGACTCGAGGACGCTTTGTATGTCATGTGCACTGCCTTGTACATGATGGTGCTGTACGATCGAGCCCGTGTAGGCCCCACCATGAAAACTTCGGACGAAATCTCTATCATATGTTTGTTTCGGCTTATTCTGCAAGCCAATCCTTTGTTTTGTTTTGAGTTGTGGTATTCGAGTTGCTTCGAAGTCAAATGTTGATTCCATACCTTTTATAAGTGGTGTTCTCATATTCCTACGGGAGTACTAATCCTTCATGATAGTCGACATTGTGATGATAATCCTTTTCAACCGGTGTGTTTCTCTTCAAGCGGATCCGTTCATTTTCAATATCCGCAAGATTCAATCTCAGCTTTCTCAACGGTGTTCGTTTCATTGATCCCAAGTTGCCTTTGTTTTTTCCTGCCCTCCCTCCCTTGTTTTCTTCGAGGACTCGGAATTCTTAATCAAGTATCCTTTTATTCATATGAATTCTCTCCATTCCTTTTCTGTCAATGTTCTTACCCGGTGATTCTCAGGAAGATTCTAATGGAGCTTCAAGTTCGTCATTCATCATTCTTTTCTTCTCCGGTGGATTCTAGTCAAACTTTGTTGATCATATCCTTTCCTCGTTTCGATACCTTCTCATATTGGTGCACCTCACAATAATTCACTTCTCGCTATTCATTTGTTTCGGAGTGCTCAAGATATCTCGAAGATTCGTGTTTCCACTCTACAGTCGTTCAAGATCTTTCGAGGATGTTCCCTCATTCAAGTCATTTAATTCAATCGGTGCTTTCTCTCTTTTAAATCGTTATATCAGTGTTTTCTTTTGAGTGGGCCCTAACCCACAGGTCTTTTCCCAGGATCTTACCTGACTCTTCTCTTTTCCGGAGCTTCTCAAGTTCTTTTCAAAGTTTGATGTAAGAATGATTTATCATCAGTCAAATGCTTTTCTCCAAGATCTTTCAAATTCTTTTCATCGTTGGTTCAACCTTTCCAATCTTAATTCCGGAGTGCCTCTACAATTTTTGGTGCTGCTTCTCATCGTCATTATCAACATTTGAAGACCGAAGAAATGTTTCCTCTATATCTTATCCGTTCTCTCAAAGATTCGTGATTCTAGCTTGTTGCCATCCCCTCATAATTATTTTTCGATTGTGAGAATTCTTTTCACCCATCCGGAGCATTTCATGAGTTGTTTTCCATTTCTTTTCCCCGAAGCCCATCATTTAAGAAGACTTATTCATTCTCAGCCTTCAGCTATCATTCTCCAATTTTACCGGTGCTTCGTTCAAGTGATCTTTAATCGGCTCGTGATCTCTTCGTTCTCATGTATCTAAATCCTCTCAAGCATCTTTGTTCATTTTATAATTCATCCCGGTGTTTTCTTTATCTTCTCTTCGTTCATTCTTAATTCTTATGGTGGTTCGTTGAAGAGTTCCTCTTCCTTCGTTTATCATATCATTTTACTCGTTGTTTCAACCCTTCCGGTGGTTCGTTCAATACCTTCTCAAGTTTGCGCTATATCTCTCTTAATCCTTCCAACGGGAATAAGTTGTTTGCAATCCATTGTTTGTCATCAATTAAATTGGTGAAGGATAAGTATAATGTAATTCTTATTCTTGTTTCATCCATATGTTAATCTTTTCTCCCGGAGTTTGTTCACGATGATTAAATTCTTGGTTTCAAGTGCTCATCTTCCTTTTTCCCGGAGATCCAACCTCTCGCAATTATATCACCACGAAGCTCCATCTAAATCATCGCAAGGTTTCACCTTGTATTTTCAACTTCTCTTTCTTTCATTTGGTCATTCTTTTTGTTTACCGGAGTTCTTCATGAAGGTTCTACATGATGGTTCATCAAGGATTTATATCCCTTCTCCAAGTGTTCATTGAGATTCTTTTCTAAGGAGCTCAAGCATTCTTCATCTTGCTACCCGGAGTGCAATTCTTTCTTCCGTATCTTTGAAGGTGGTATTATGTCATTCTTGATAATTTGAGTTCATGTTTCATGATTCACATGTTGTTAAGAATGAGGTATTTTAAATCCATCGACCTCTTCGTTGGAGTTATCTTGCGTCATGTTTCACCTAAAGCATTTCCTAAGGATTGTTGCTATTTAGGGTGCTCATAAATGACCCAAGTTCTTCTTTTATCCTTCCGGTGAAATAGTTTATCGTCTCCTTGTTTTTATCAACCCAATCTCTTCCGTGAGTGGCAGGTTGTCACCTCATAATTTTGGGATGTCTTCCATAAGTCCACATCAAGCTTAAGCTTTTGTTGTTGATAATCCAACAACTCCGTTCAACCTTTTCTTCGTAAGCTTTCTCTTTCAATTTTATTTGTGAGAGTTGTCATTCATCTTCTCCGTTTTTTCTTTCTTTCCAACCATATAGTTTTCCATTCTTTCGTTCCGGAGGCATTGTGATGTTGCTTTCTTCACTCATTATCTTGGATTGTGAGGACCATGTTCTTTTCATGCTGATCCATTTAACTGGAGTGTCGTGCCATCTTTCCAAGTTCTCTCATCTTATCAAGTTTTCTTCCCTTCTTAACTGGAGTGCTGTCTGAAACCTTTCTTACCCCTTGTACCATTCTTTCAATAGTTCCGGAGGAAGAGTATTGTTGTTTTCATCAAGTATCCCCTCATCTTGTCAAATTCATGTTCAATTCCTTCCATTTACAGTCGGAGTGCTGTCCAAATTATATCATTCTTAATCCTTCTCTATCTTGTTTTAAACGGAGTGGTTTCAATATATATCTTGCCCTTCAACCTCAAGGTTTTCACAATGTTCCTTGTTCTTTTTTTCTAACGGAGGTTTTCCACTTTGTTCATCTCCGTTGCATTCTTTCTTTCCATTTGAGCAACCTCTCAAGGTTCGTGATTTCACTCGTTTGTCCAAGAAGCAACTTAGTTGTACCTCTCGTCTTTTCTCTTCCATTTGTTCCTCCGGTGCCATTCTAGATCTCGGGACGAGATCCTCTCATAGTGGTGGAGTGTTGTGCCCCGAGACCGATGTGCCAGGTGTCCTCCAGTTATTCGCTGTTGTTGCCTTGTCATGTGCTTGCGTGTCATGCATTGCATACCATGTCATCATGTGCATTGCATCATCATGTTTTCAAAACCTGCATTCGTCCGGGTTCCCCCAGTTCCTTCTGTTGTCCGTTCTGAGCCCAGCCACACTTGCACGCGCCCGTGGCATGTCCGAAATAGTATTTTATAAGTGGTCGGAAAATGTTCTCAGAGTGGGATGAAAGTTGGCGAGCGGTGTTTTTATGTTGTAGGTAGGCCGCCTGTCAATTTTCGTCGCATTCGGAGTTCGTTTGACGCCCCAACGGATAACTATAGCGTCAATATAGTCGGTCAAACGTAGGGCATTTTCGGTCTCGGGAAACAGCTGCCGGGCTGCATCTCTCTTCTCTTCTCTCGGCCCAAAGCTTTCTGCACAGTCCGCTGTGAACCGCCAGGCCCCGAAACCCTCTCTGCATAGTGCACCGAACCCCTCGCGCGTGTCCGGAAGTTGTCCCGGACCCGACCCGAGCAGTCGTCACCCTTGTGTCCGGATCATCCCCAAACGTCTACAAAACGTCATCGTTTTCCTATTTGGACTTCCTAGTGTTTTTTTTCTCGACCGCTCGATTTTAATTGGAGGGACGGATTAGCCCCTAAACTTCCCTCTTTTCCATATATATAGTGCACTCCTAGACTATTTTGGACAAACCCTAGATCCTAGGGGTCTTGTCCCATCGATCCCACCGCGGTGCCACTCCACCTGGTTTCCTCGGGATCCCTCCCGGACCAACCAGCAGCTTCCCGCACGAGCCCCCTCCTCCTGCTTCGATCCCCGAGCGGATCGGGAGAGCTCGTCACTACCGTGTCATGTTTCTGGCCTCTCGTCCGGCCGGCAGGCGAAAACCACCACTGCCAGGCTGCACCTCTCCTTCCCTTCTTCCCCTACGGTTTTCTCTCCTTCCCGTTTGATCTCTCTCACGATCTCCCTCTCTCTACGTACTTCATCGCTGCAGGAACGGCCGCCGCTCGCGGAAGCCGCCAACGTCTGCCTCTGGCCCAGATCCGACCATCTCCGACGCCTCCTCGTCGGATCCCGCCGTCAAGTCCCCATCCCGTCGTCGCGTGGATCTCCACCGCCAAGTTCCACGCCGCCCCGCCTGCTCTTTCTCGCTGCCGTGCCCGTTGCTCGTCTTACCGCGGCCAGCACCTGGACCCGATGATGCTCTGCTGCTCGCCCCGCCATCCAGATCAGGCTGAAGCCGCCTCCTCCCGCCGCCATGGCGCCCGAGGCCTCCCTGCAGGACCACCACCGCCGCCATGGACTAGCGCCGCCGTTCAAGTTCACGTCCAGCCCCGTTCTGGACCGGATCTCCTCTGCTCCCCCGCCCATCCGCCGAGTCCACCACGATCCAGCCGGTTCCCGTGCGCCCTCGCCCGCGCAAGTTCCTCGTCGCGCCGCCCGTCGTCAAGTTTCCTACCATTGCTCTGCTTCCCGACGAGAACAGGACGAGGTGCCCGCTCGCCCTCCAGCGCTCGCATTGACTTGGCATCCTTGGACTACAACGCCAAGGCCCAGCAGCGCTTTTCTTTCAGCCTCTCCTCGCGGCCCAGTTCGGCGCTCCCACCGATCTGCTTCTTCCTCGGGCTGTTGGCCCAGCGTGAGCAGTTCCCCCCAGCCCAGTTCATCTCAGTTTCAGCCCATGGACATATTTTTCCTCCTGAACGAATTTATCTTTTATTCCAGAGGCTGCCAGTTTTACAGAAAAGTCCCTAGCCTTCATGCACATAATTACTCATGAACCATGCATCGGAATTAAATAAACTTTATATGTAAAATGTCTAGAATTTTGTCTAGTTTAATAATATTCCACTTTCATCCATGTTTAAGATGTTTAAAATGATGTTTGGTTAGATTTGCTCCTATGCCATGTTAAAATGATTTAATTCATAATGAAATAACCGTAACACCGAGTTTAATAAACTTTATATGTAAATGGTGTGGAAAATGCCTAGTTTAACATGGTGGTTTTATTTTGCATGTTTAATAACTCTAAAATTATGTTCAGGGCAGAACAGTACCAAATCTAATTTATGCACATGAGGAGTTTCCGGATTTGTTGTTCGTTGCTTCCGGCCTCATTTAACCTTGACTAGATAGGTAGTTTTACTTTGCTTCACCCTCTTGCCATGTTTAACAACATTTAATATTGTTGGGTACATAAACGAGATCGAACTAAATAACTTGTCGTGGTGTTTCGCCAATATGCAACTCGTTGCATACTGAGCTCCACTTAATTTGTAGGATTGCTTGTGCACTTTGCCATGCCATGCCCTCTTTAAACCGGACATGCATCATTCTTGTTTGCGCATCATGCCATGTCTATGTGGTGGTTGTTTACTAGGTTGTTTGCTCTTTTCCGGTGTTGTTTCTTCGGGTTGGTTCCGATAACGTCGCGTTTGTGAGGAACCGTCGGACTTCGTCCGTTTGTCTTCTTCATGGACTCGTCCTTCCTTGCGGGATTTCAGGCAAGATGATCATACCCTCGAAATCACTTCTATATTTGCTTGCTAGTTGCTCGCTCTTTTGCTATGCCTATGCTGCGATACCTACCACTTTCTTATCACGCATCCTATATTGTTGAACCAAGCCTCTAACCCACCTTGTCCTAGCAAACTGTTGTTTGGCTATGTTACCGCTTTGCTCAGCCCCTCTTATAGCGTTGTTAGTTGCAGGTGAAGATTGAAGTTTGTTCCTTGTTGGAACATGGAGATGTTGTTCCTTGTTGGAACATGGTTACTTGTTGGGATATCACGATATATCTTATTTAATTAATGCATCTATATACTTGGTAAAGGGTGGAAGGCTCGGCCTTATGCCTGGTGTTTTGTTCCACTCTTGCCGCCCTAGTTTCCGTCATATCGGTGTTATGTTCCTGGATTTTGCGTTCCTTATGCGGTTGGGCTATTATGGGAACCCCTTGATAGTTCACCTTGGATAAAACTCCTCCCGCAATGCCCAACATTGGTTTTACCATTCGCCACCTTGCCTTTTCTTTTCCCTTGGGAGTCGCGCTCCTGAGGGTCATCATTATTTTAACCCCCCCCCCCCCGGGCCAGTGCTCCTCTGAGAGTTGGTCCAAACTAGACCCCTGTGCAGCGCCCCCTCGGGGAAACTCGAGGTTCGGTTTGAGTTGTACGGACTGCTCATTTGAGTGTGCCCTGAGAACGAGATATGTGCAGCTCCTATCGGGATTTGTCGGCACATTCGGGCGGTGTTGCTGGATTTGTTTTAACTTGCCGAAGTTGTCTTGTAGAACCGGGATACCGAGTCTGATTGGAATGTCTCGGGAGAAGGTATATCCTTCGTTGACCGTGAGAGCTTGTCAAGGGCTAAGTTGGGACACCCCTGCAGAGATTGAACTTTCGAAAGCCGTGCCCGCGGTTATGGGCAGATGGGAATTTGTTAATGTCTGGTTGTAGAAAACCCGAAGTTGACCTTAATTAAAACACATCAACCGCGTGTGTAACCATGATGGTCTCTTTCCGGCGGAGTGCGGGAAGTGAACACGGTGTTGGAGTTATGCTTGACGTAGGTTGTTCTAGGATCACTTCTTGATCATAGTTGTCCGACCGTGCTTTTGCCTTCTCTTCTTGCTCTCCTTTGCGAATAGGTTAGCCACCATATATGCTAGTCGCTTGCTGCAGCTCAACATCATACCTTTACCTTACCCAGAAGCTTAAATAGTCTTGATCGCGAGGGTGTGAGATTGCTGAGTCCCCGTGACTCACAGACACTTCCTAAACCAGCTTGCAGGTGCCGTTGAACCGAGCAGGTGACGCAACCAAGCTCAAGGAGGAGCTCGATGAAGATCTTGTCCTTTGTGTTGTTCGTTCTAGTTGATCAGTAGTGGAGCCCAGTTGGGGTCGATCGGGGATCTGTGTAGCATTTGGGGTAGTCTTCTTTTATTTTGGTTCCGTAGTCGGACCTTGATTGTATCTGGATGATGTAATGCTTTGTTCATGTATTATTTGAAGTGGCGATTGTAAGCCAACTATGTATCTCTTTCCCTTATGTATTACATGGGTTGTGCGAAGATTACCTCACTTGCGACATTGCTTTAATGCGGTTATGCCTCTAAGTCGTGCTTCGACACATGGGAGATATAGCCGCATCGAGGGCGTTACACATCCACGAGGAGATCCGGCTAGGGTTTCGCTCACAGCCCTAACGATGTGTCCAGGGTTCCCAAGACACCAAACGGGCGGCCGGTACACCGTGACATGGTGTATCTACCGCATCATAGCCCACCCCTAGGGTCAGTGCTACGCACGGCCTCCAACACATATCCTACAAACACCAGAAACTAGTTGTAACTCCTGGACAGACATCAAGGAGATTAATAAGTCGAGGGAGTCAATTAAGGATCCCAATGTGTGGTAGTAGCTGTTCATGGATCACAAACACAAAACTCAGTTCCTGAGGACGGTTTTAATGAGACAACCCACCATGTACTCCTACATGGCCTCTGACCGCTACGTTTACCAAATCATGTTCACACACTTAGCTCACACACAGTAGGACATGTTCACAACTTTCCAATTCATCCCCGATGAATCAGACCTGACACAACTCTTAGCAATAGCAGGCATGACAAACAAGCATGAATGAGTAGACACATCAGGGCTCAAACAACTCCTACTCATGCTAGTGGGTTTCATCTATTTACTGTGGCAATGACAGGTCATGCAGAGGAAAGGGTTTCAACTACCGCAACATGTAACAGTTGAATCGTTGTCGTCCTAATGCAGTAAAAGAGAGCAGGAGCGAGAGAGTGGGATTGTATCAGAATGAACAAGGGGGTTTTGCTTGCCTGGCACTTCTGAAGATAGTATAGCTCTTCATCGGTGTCATCGAACTCATCGTCGAAACCATGTCTATCGGGAGGGGACAACCACCGGCAAACAAGAGGGAACGCAATCAGTGCAATGCACAATATGATGCATGATCATGACATGTCAATATGCTGTGATTTGAGCTAATGCAACTAAGAATAGAAGGGTTTGAGTTGATTTGAACCAAGGGTTCAAATTCAAATACAAACTAAGAACTTATAAGGTGCATTATCATGTTTTGAACTAAACAGTGAGGTTAAGTTATTTAAACATGCATGAAACCAGTACATATGGATAGATTGGATTTTTGATCGTTTTTCATATATAAATTATTTCATTTGGAGTTATAGATTAATTTCTATGATTTTTTGAAGTTTATAGCATTTTCTAGAATTTCCTGAATAAGAATAAACCCAGAAAATACATTACTACGTCAGCATTGCGTCACTATGACGTCAGCGGTCAACAGAGACGGTCCAGGTCAAACCTGACCAGTGGGACCCATAGGTCAGTGTCTCAGGCTGGTTTGGGTGGATGACAAGTGGGACCGATCAACAATGACTTAGCCAAAGTCAAAGCTGACACGCGGGGCCACAAGATTAACACTAATCTAAACAGGAATTTAGCCTAACCTAATTAGGCTCAGGGTCTCACATGTCATCGACACAAGCACTAGCTAAACCAGATTAGTACCTAAGTTAATGGTGCCACGTCAGCTACCGGCGACCACAGACCGCAGTGATGCCCGCGTCAGGTTTGCTCTATGAGCCTCCATTCGATGCGCGTGAGGGCGCATTTGAAAGAGGGGAGCGAGACGCCTCCGTTGGTGGCCGTGGTTCGGGCGGGGGTGGACGGAGTAGGCGGCGGCGAGCTCGGTTGCGGGGGCCCGGAGCACGGGGTTGGCCGGGACGAGGCTATAGGGCAAGGTAGGAGGTGCGAGTGGTGGCATTGGCTTGCTGGGGAGCTGCTTAACACGAAAACATGCCCAGGTCGGGGTGATTCGGGCTCTAGGCTCGGCGGCGACATGGACAGTGGCAGGGAGCTCTCGGGTGCGGCAGCAGGCACGGTTAGGGCTCGAGCACGAGAGGGAAACAGGGGGGATGAGGCGGGGCTCACAGCGGATCTTCTGGTGCGGACGGCGAGCTCGGGGAGGTCCCGTAGCCGGCGAATCGACGATGGCGATGGTCGGCTCCCGAGGATGAGGACGACGGCGATGGTGAGGTTGAAGGGCTCCCGGGCTTGTTTTGTTCTTCTCGTCGATGTGCGGAGCCGCGGTGGAGACTAGGGATATGGTGGGGAGGTCAAGCGAGCTCGGTGGGCGCGTTGGCAGCGACCGGCGGCGACGGTCGTGCTCGGGTGTGCGTGAGTAAGAGAGCCAGAGATGAGGGACAGTGAGCGAGGCGGTCAGCGGGATCGGGACGGCACGCGGAACTCGTCCATGCGTCCAGGGGCTCGTCGGCAAGCAGGAGGTGGTCGCGCGTGTGCCGGCGCGCGGCGAGCACGCACCCTCCTGCCCACTGGCAAGAGGTGGGAGACGATTGGCACATGGGCCTAGTGGGTTGCTATAGAGCCAGGCCGGCCAGGTAAGCGCGAGGTATTCTCTCTCTGTCTCTGTCTCTCTCTCTCTCTCTCTCTCTTTCTAATTCTTTCTGTTTTCTAATTTTATGTTGTCTGTTTTGATTTGATTTAAATACCAAATCAATTTATAAGCTTCTAAAAATTTGCGTGCGGATCAAATGGACAAAACCAAAGTCACACATGGAGTTTCAGAACTTCTGGACTTATAGTTAATATATAGTAAATATAAATCCAATCCAAATATTTACTGATTTAATTCAAACTCCCAAAATAAGTATTTCTGAGATTCCAAAAATATTGGTTTGAATTTTACCTCTTGCCAATATTTTCAGATATGAACAGGAACATTTTCTTGGACTTATTTGAAGATATTTTTTTAATATTGATCATTTTTATAAATGATTTCTGAGGCTTTCAGCTTTCCTCATTTCAACTTTTAGAAAATAGACATGATGCACACACAAGTGCTAGCCTAGTGCAAGGTAAAGCTAGGGATGTGACAACTCACCCCCACGAAACAAGAATATTGTCCTGAGATTCAAGACGTGAGGTAAGAGAACAGAGAGAAAAAAGGCTAACACGATCTTCATGATCCAATTGCCATTCTCGAAGATGTTGATCCATTTCTTCAAATTGAAATTGGCGCCTTTGCTTTCGAGATCTTCATCCAACACGACAACGAGAGGAAAGGGAGAATTTTAGAAGAATCGATCTTCTTGAGGTCCGAGCAACTTAGGATCATCTCAATGATCACAAGATCAACTCACAGAATGAGACGTAGAAACATCTCTGGAGCTGAGAGGCAAAACATGCATCAGGAGGGACGGAAGAAACAATTTGATGAGGGTTTCAAGTAGCAAGGAAACAATTACCATGATCCCATAACGGGGCACCTTAGGGAAGGTGACTCGTAGAATCATTCTCTTAATTGGCAAAAGGAATTACTTTTGATACAAAGATCGTTGAAACTCTTTATACCAGACTAGGCAATTACAATCGATCATTTGAAGGAGTTCAAAAGAATGACATACTAGGACTAGAATGGATGATGTGGACTACCTTGTTGAATACAACGCAATGGATGATTTTGCTTATCATTGGAAATGGATGGGATCCATGGTAGGTCCACTTTGGAAGATGATCTTGGACAGCAACTGCTGAGAAGGGCAGCCCATGGGAAATTGGCACAATGGCGGTGCAAGCTGGGAACAAAATGCAACTGTTGGGCATGTTCCAACCATCATATCTGCCTGAGATTCAGATCCGATTGGTGATAGGATACTTCTGACTCGGCATGTCTAAAAAGAAAGTTTGCAACATAAACCGATGAGATGACGTTGCGAGATTCTCGGGAAATGAACTATAATAGCAAGCTCCAAAACATGAGTTGGTTCTGCTACATACATGTGAGCATGTTTCCAAGACAAGCATGACCACATAGTAGTCTTATAATAAAACACTATCGAGTTTAGGTGGGGAACCATCATCAAGGATTTCGAAGTCTTTACGCAAGTCCATGGATTAGATCCCAAGCATAGACTTCTTTTCCTTGAACAAGTCAATCAGTGGCTTGGTGTGCTAGGGATTCATATAGAATGAAGGTTGCAAGTCTCCAGACCACAGAATACTTCGCACATGTGCATGACTGACTTGGGATGATTCCAGAGGAAGCGAAGCAAACTTTCTCAAATTCATGGCGGCAACTTGCACCTAATGCACGTGAACTTGGAGAAAATCACTTCTTACACCAAGCATATACTTCATGAACGGGACATGAAGATAATGCTTACAAAAGTTTCCAACACTAGCTTTAATGTTTAACATAATCATGGAGATGGTAAATATGCTACTGATGGGCTCAACAACAATTCATCGAGATTTCCATATAGATGTAATCCCATAACTATGTGAGCAAAGTGATAGCATTGGTCAGACCAAAAGATATAATGATGTATGCTCAAGGGATCAACCACGAGTAAGACAACATTACGAACATCGTTGGTTCTGATTTGATTTGACAATAGCCCATACTCAAATCAAAGATTGGGTAAGACAATAGGTCCAACAACTGACCACGAGGACCAATCGATGAAGATGTCATCTTTCTTCAACAACTATTCAAACACAAGTATATCCCTTTGAAATTGAACTAGGTGGGTCAAGCTTTTATCTTCCAACTCTCCAAGTTGTTGTTTAGCTTAACCAACTAGCTCAAGGGTGTCCAATATAGATTCTTGGAGAAAGTGGTGGCTACAAGAAACCAACTTGATCACGAACTCAACATAGCGGTCAGGTGACAACCTGGTAACACTTCCGAGAAGATCTTTGGAAAATCATGAACCACCAATATGTCACTAAGCTCGAGAACAATCTTGCTTCTCAGGCAAGACGATATGATCAAATAAGCAAGGATTGGCACTATCCTAACTCATTGATCGAAAAGTGCACTAGAAATAAGGCTAGGTAGCACGAACAACCTTAGGGTGATGATTCAAAAATCAACACGCTAAGAATGAGGTTATTGTCCATTTAACTACCAAGCAACGGAGTTGCTAGGAGTATAGATTTCACGCATCACGATTCACTTGTCGGTGTTCTGGTTACAATAACACGAGGACCGAGGAATGAATAATGATGGCAAGAAGTATCACTGTATCAAGAGTTCATAGGATGGTGTGCAATTTCCATGACATTCTTGATATAAAGATGGTAATACTCCAAGGTAGAAAAGAATCAAAAGCTGGATTGGCATTTGATTTGCGGATTACAACTGCTTTGACCCAATCCTGGATATGGATGAGGTACTGGAGTTTGTTTCTCCTAGTCATTCTAGAATAGAATGGCTTGACGGACCACAAGAGTAATAGGTATCGATGAACGAATGCACACATACTCTTGACTATCAATTGATAGACAAAGGTCAGAAAACAACTAAAGAGGGACAACTCAAAGGAACATACAATTTCTTGAGTTGTGGGTGCATAGATTAGCATGTCGAATGAGTTCAACATATTTCTTCCGGATAACCCATGCAGAAAGGTAGAACTGGCAGAGTCACAACTTAGAATCGAGAACTCGTCAAGAGCACTCTGGTTGTGATCTTTCAGTTCAACGAGGAACTTCTGCCATAAGTAGTTCATGGTATTTGGAAGAAAGAAATACCATGGACATTGAGGTCTATCGCAAAGGTTGCTAATATCCTAAAGGAACGAGCAACACTATCAACAGAAAGTAAGTAGAGTGAATCTTGGGTTCAGGAACCCAGAGATGGAATACCTACTAGCTAATAACATCACGAGATGCTTTCGAGAATGGTGGCCAGATTCATCACACTGGGAACACAAAACATGGCTAGATTACCAGGTGATCCTCTAAGACACCTAGGGTCATAATAATAGCTCCAACATATATGTCGAGGCAACAAAGTACCTCAACTCACCGATTAGTGTGGTTAAACTGGCCCGAAGGAACATCAAGAATGGAAAGAAGGGATTTGCAAATGCATCAGACTATTTAGAAACCTGGGATGACTCGGACAGCATAACGGCTGTAAATGCTCAGAAAAGGATTTGAGACATTCAAAAGGAATTGCATAGTCACTCAACAACATCATTTCAAGGTTCCGGTTCAGCTGACAACACACAGAAATAGTAGGAACTGAACTGAGACTTGAATCCATCAATCCTATAAGTCTATGGATTAGTAACACGTGATCCTGATGGATAGATGAGAAGGCCTAGTTTCTTAACCCCCGTAGAAGAGAAGAGGATGACTCAGATCAGAAGGGCATAAGGTGAAGGAGTAAAAAGAGCCTTACATTCCCTTCCACAATCAATTCCCTTACATAACTAAAGCATTTCTAGACTCGACTTCGACCAGTTTGGCTTGGTAATCCTACAGGCAGTCAGACTCTGATACCAAAGCTATCAGGATCGCGATTCCAAGTCACATCGATCTAGCCAGTAACACCTCATATCACTTTGCGGCCTCACGCACGGTAATCCCATGGGTGTCGCCTTACCATGGCCCGGGACAGTTTGCACCTTTTTGGCTCACGTATATGATAGTGTCGCTAGCATCCATGTGACAGAGAACCCGGGCCGACATTACTAGTCATGAACCCAAAGTGGCACTAACTTACGGGGACAGGCATACATGAATCAACATCGAGCATGTCGGTCGGCAGCGTGCAAATCCGGGTTGTCGCACTGGGCTAACAGGACTCCAGTGAACTGGGCTGTAGCAGGCTAGGCAGGACTCTGGATGTCACCGTGTGACATTTCCTCGAAGGGACAAGCACAGGAACGAAGTGAATCACATGCCGGCCAGTCAAGTGTTTCGGAGCAGTAGTGCTGGGCTAGCAGGACTCTGGTGAACCGGGCTGTAGTGGACTACAATGGCTCATGGAAGCACAAGACTACATTTCCCCATAAGAGAGGCTACCAAGGATAAACAACTAGGTTGTCAGATCCCACACATACCAAGCATTTCAATCATACACACAATATGCTCGATATGTGTAAATATAACATGGCATCACAACAAAACTCTATGACTCAAAGTATTTATTCATTAGGCTCCGAGGAGAGAGATATTACAAACATGGGTCTCATGACCCAACATTCAGAGCATACAAGTCAAAGCACATACGAAAGTTTAACATGTCTGAGTACAGACATCTACAAATGAAAAAGGCTGAGAATCCTGACTATCTACCAGATCCTGCCGAGGGCACAAGATCGTATCTGAGGTATCAAGCTAAACGTCGAAGTCCACACGGAACTACTAGCGATACTAAAGTCTCTCTACAAAAACATAAATTAAGCAAACATGAGTACAAATGTACCCAACAAGACTTACATCAGAACTAACTACATATGCATCACTATCAACAAAGGGGTGGTGGAGTTTAACTTCAGCAAGCCAGCCTTGACTCAGTGGCTATCCTATACTACGACTGCAAGTAACTCTTTGAGGTGGCGCACACGAGTCCACATATTCACCATATCAATACACCACTATGGATCCGCTCCCGTCTCCCTACGAGAACGCCATCCATAGCCCTCACGCTTATCTTGCGCATTTTAGAGTATCCACTTTCACTTGTCTATGAACTGTACAGGCAACCCAGAAGTCCTTTACCGCAGACATGGCTATTCGAATAGATCATTTATAACCCTGCAGGGGTGTACTTCTTCACACACACTCTCGCCACTTACCACCATGTACACGTCGTGTATCTCGGCAACCTTCAAGCGGAAGCCTGGTGAGGGAGTCGGCCACGACCCGACTAACCACAGAAGTCTCTAGTCCAGGTTTATCGCTTATTCGGGTTCCATCCGCGAGGAGATTCGGCTGGGGTTTCGCTCACAGCCCCAAACGATGTGTGCAGGGTTCCCGAGACACCAAACGGGCGCCCGGTACACCGTGACACAGTGTATCTACCGCATCATAGCCCACCCCTAGGGTCAACGCTACGCACGGCCTCCAACACATATCCTAGAAACACCAGAAACTAGTTGCAACTCCTGGACAGAGATCAAGGCGATTAATAAGTCAAGCGAGTCAATTAAGGATCCCAATGTGTGGTAGTAGTTGTTCATGGATCACAAACAAAGAACTCAGTTCCTAAGGACGGTTTCAATGAGACAACCCACCATGTACTCCTACATGGCCTCTCACCGCTACCTTTACCAAATCATGTTCACACACTTAGCTCACACACAATAGGACATGTTCACAACTTTCCAATTCATCCCAATCAGACCTGACACAACTCTAAGCAATAGTAGGCATGACAAACAAGCATGAATGAGTAGGCACATCAGGGCTCAAACAACTCCTACTCATGCTAGTGGGTTTCATCTATTTACTGTGGCAATGACAGGTCATGCAGAGGAAAGGGTTTCAACTACCACAGCATGTAACAGTTGAGTCGTTGTTGTCCTAATGCACTGAAAGAGAGTAGAAGCAAGAGAGTGGGATTGTATCAGAATGAACAAGGGGGTTTTGCTTGCCTGGCACTTCTGAAGATAGTATAGCTCTTCATCGGTGTCATCGAACTCATCGTCGGAACCACGTCTATCAAGAGGGACAACCACCGGCAAATAAGAGGGAACACAATCAATGCAATGCACAATATGATGCATGATCATGACATGTCAATATGTTGTGATTTGAGCTAATGCAACTAAGAACATAAGGGTTTGAGTTGATTTGAACCAATGGTTCAAATTCAAATTCAAACTAAGAACTTATAAGGTGCCTTATCATGTTTTGAACTAAACAGTGAGGTTAAGTTATTTAAACATGCATGAAACCAGTACAGATGGATAGATCGGATTTGTCTGATCGTTTTCCATATATAAATTAATTCATTTGGAGTTATAGATTAATATCTATGATTTTTTGAAGTTTATAGCATTTTCTGGAATTTCCTGAATAAGAATAAACCCAGAAAATACATTACTGCATCAGCATTGCGTCACTGTGGCGTCAGCGGTCAACGTAGATGGACCAGGTCAAACCTGACCAGTGGGACCCATACATCAGTGTCTCGGGCTGGTTTGGGTAGATGACAAGTGGGATCGGTCAACGGTGACTTGGCCAAAGTCAAAGCTGACACGTGGGGGAGAACATTGTATTGAGATCCAAAAAGAGAGAAGAAGCCATCTAGCTAATAACTATGGACCCAAAGGTCTGAGGTAAACAACTCACACTTCATCGGAGAGGCTATGGTGTTGATGCAGTGTAGCGACCAGACCTCAAACGGTCCAATCTCTGTGCTCCAGTGTCATCCCTGGATCAGTAATGCTGACACCGCACAATACTTGAAGGATTTATAACAGAGTAGCAATCACACACTTATTACAACGAGTGTCTCAAAAGAGAACTTATTACAATAAATATACCTTAAGGCCATCTAATAACGATAACAGCGGAAGGCTTGGAAGATAAGTGAGTCCATCAACTCCAATGGCATCACTGAGTATAGAACCACGACCTAAGGCACCTTACTCGTCGTTTGAAAAGTCTGCAACATGAACGTTGCGGTCCGAAACGGGTCAGCACATGGAATATGCTGGCAAAGTAACACATAGAGAGCAATGAAAGAATAAGGCTATACTACATGCATATTTGGCTGGTGGAAAGCTCTATGGTTACAGTTTTACGTAAAGCCAATTTTTCCCTACTGCAAAGGAATAAATTTTATTGAACTATCATGGTAGTTGTTAAACATTGAGAGTGTAGACACCCTCTCAATCCCAATTAAACATCATCATTAAAAACCCAACAATATTAATTAGAGTAACATGATGAGATTCACATGATAATCCAAGTACTAGATACTCAAGTTGTCCATAACCGGGGACACGGCTAACCATGATTAGTTTATACACTATGCGGAGGTTTGCGCACTTTTCCCCACAAGACTCGATCTCCTCCATTGGGATTCTTGCACTACATGGTGTTTGAGAAACGGATGACCGAGACATAGTCTTTCAAAAGCGCTAGCACCTTACGATCGGGTAGACCGTTACACCTACTTTCCCCTACATCTGCTAGTCTACCATTGTAAGAGTCCGCACGACTTAATCAACTATGCTAGAGCCCATAGTAGCTTGTGGCTGCACACGGAAGTTTCTAGTATGAATAATCTCATGATCCCCTTTGAGCCTGGGTGCCGGTCCAAAAGAAAAACAGGCAATCGTTGGAATACCCAGGTGCCTCAATCCACCCAGATGTGTGTTTAAGTTGCCACCTTAGATAAACCATTAAGTTAACAATCTCACATCTGTCATGGATACACTCACCCAATCCACGTCTACTAGCATAGCATGGCAATATAAGCAAACGTAGAAGTAACTCCCAGGGTCTGATAAAGAAACAGGTAATAGGCACTACCTCATCTACTTCCCAAAACCCACAATTTAATTAGATCCTAATCATGCAATGTGTGAGGATTGATCTAATGCAATAAAACTGGGTAGTAGGAGGTATGATCAAAGTGTTACTTGCCTTGCTGATGATCTGTGAAACCTAGCGATTCGAAGTAGCAAGCGGCGCACTCTGGGTACTCTATCACAAACAAACAAGCATACAATAAGTACTCATCTAATGCACGGGTAAAACTCAAATAAGAGATCTAACCAGAAAGTTCAATTTAAGAACTCCGGTTGGCAAAAAGAATCAAATCGAACGAAGCAACGAAAGACAAACGGCGAAAGAAACAAACTTTGTTTACTATTCTAAATCTAGGTCAAATTTTACAGAGGCAAAAACTTGTTTGAGTTGGTTAAACGGAACGAGGATTTCGAGATGAAACTCCAGGCGCTTGAATTGCCTGATTCTGATAAATGAGCGAAAAGTTATACTAGATCAAAAATCGGATTAGAAATCGCGATCAGAAATAATCACGGAATAATCCGAGAAAAAGAAAAACGACAAATAGATTAACGAACGAACGTTCTTTATCCGGATCTAAACGATGAACGCGTTCATTAAAACCAACGAACGAGCGAACACTCGCTAATTAAACTAAACCAGAAAAAAACCGATCTAATAAAAAACGGAAACTAAAAAACAAACTAAAACCGGCGAAAACCAACGGTTTTTCTAAAAAAACGGCAGCGGCGGGCGGCTCCGGCGGCTTGGGGCTGGGCGCGGCGGCTCGGGGCTAAAAGCGGCCCGGGGCGGCACTATATAAAGGGCCCGGCCGGAGGATTCCCGGCCGATCCCGGCCCGAAGTTTGTTCCTTTTTAAAAAAATTACGCGCAGAAAAACAAACAAAAGATATACTAAACGGACTCCAAAAATCCCGAAATAAATTTTCCCCGGCTCCTAAAATCAAGCCACACAGGATGAACATTTATTTGGGGCCTAAATGCAATTTTGAAAAACGTGCATTTTTCCTAAATTCAAATAAAATAGCAAATAAAACCAAAATAAAATATTATTTGATTTTATTATTAAATCCTCAATATTTCTTTATTTTGGGAAAGTCATTTTATTCCCTCTCTCATATTTTTGTGATAGAAATAATTGAAGATAAAATAAATAAAATCAAATGATCCTATTTTCAAAATTTGAGAAAACTCAAATATGAAAATAACGAAATCCCCAACTCTCTCCGAGGGTCCTTGAGTTGCGTAGAATTTCTAGGATCAACCAAAATGCAATAAAATATGATATGCAATGATGATCTAATGTATAACATTCCAAATTGAAAATTTGGGATGTTACATGTAGAAGCCCTCCGTGATCGATGCCCCCTCCGGCGGAGCTCCGGAACAGGCCCCAAGATGGGATCTCGTGGATACAGAAAGTTACCGCGGTGGAATTAGGGTTTTGGCTCTGTATCTGATCGTTTGGGGGTACGTAGGTATATATAGGAGGAAG